>NC_088913.1:37762500-38062500 GCF_963576675.1 Euphorbia lathyris | reverse complement strand
AGATTTCTTGAATTGCTGGTTCCAGTCCCAGAGATCCATAAATGCATAACAATCATGAAACAAAAATGGCATTTGGTACTAGGTCTAAGTCGGTAAATAGGGCGGTATGTTTCTGCAAGTCTTTCGGTAGCTAAAGTGACTTTCCAAAAATCCCATATAAAATGGTATATAGTACTCAGGGTCTGAGTCTGAATTTGAGTTTGCACTATCTATATTTTTGATATTCGAATAGATATTGAAGCTGAATCCAATCGCGTGTTCTGAATAAGCACATTACCACTTGTCATGGTATCTCATACTTTACATGCCCAAGGTAGAGACCACAAGCAGGGGCCATGGGACTTGCAGCAGTCACAGACTTGGCATCCAGTATCTTTTTCACTGTCAAAACAGTATATACTTAGTTTGAGATCACACAATAATGAACTGAAATACAAACACATGTGAATCCTATGTGCACATAGAGAGCCTGAACCAGACCATCTGCTGAAGTGAGATTTCCCGTGCCAACAGATTTGAGAACGCCAACAAGCAGTCGAACCTGAAAAAGTTGCATTTTCCTAGATTTAGTAGTGACAAATTAAGCGCAGCATTCGAAAATAAACACAGCATTATCGTTAGTGATTAAATAGTATCCATGAGCTTCCCTTCTCAACTGAGGGCAGCATACAGGAATGTCATAGATACATAAAATTGTGAAAGGTTAAAATAACCTGGTGATAAAGAAAAGAGCGGGAACGAGCTGTTATAACATAGCAACGATGTATGTTCCTTATCCCAAAGCATAGACCAACCACGTCCGGTAATCCACCAGCTACGTTGGTGCTGGAAAGAGATGTGTTAGGGACGTCCGTCTCAAACTTGTGGCAGCAGAAGTCATCCCCATTGGCACTGTTCTGTTTCCTTTCAGAGATTGATGGGAAATATGGAGTTGAAGGCACCTCAGTGACAGAAAGTTCATCCAAAGTTCTGATTGGTGATTTTGCCTGTAAGGAGAATCCACAGTTCTAATAAAATGATAAGTGATTCTACAAAATCATCCGCAGTTCTTGAAATATGTTACACAGTGCACAAGTGAGTACCTACATTAGAAGAGGATAAAAAAAAAAATCATCTGCAATTCAATTGAAGTAGGAAGAATTTATTGCCTACTGCTGTGAAAGCAGTAATAGATGTCTGAAACTGTCCCCAAATTTGTTTGAAATTTAAATATACTAAACTAAAACCAGAGAGAGAAGGCAATTTTTAAATGAAAAAAGTAAATCTAAATGTTTAGCGGCATTTTTCTTCTTCTAATTTCAAGGTACAGCATTGACTAGAAACCATGGTCCAACAATAGCATAAAGCTAGAGGGTTGGTTATCAGCCTTGTGGAAACCAAGGCTTAAAAAAATCAAAGCCAGGAAAGGCTTCTCCTCTTTGTAACTCAAACTAGAGAAAGTTTTCCCAATATAATGGAACAATATCATTGCTCCAAAGAGGTGGCAGATATGACCAACTCTGCCCTCAAACCTAAGCATCTATTCAATAGAAGACAACATCAATCCTATCAAATTCGATCTTTAGTGCTTAGGACAATAGATATTATGAAATGGAGAACCTATTGGAACTAAAATACATTTGAAGTACATATTTAAGAATCAAAACAGCACACGATGAACATATGGACCAAACAAAAGAGCTCTATGAGACAAGGAATAACCTGACAACCAGTTGCCCTGAAGGAACTGAAATCATGATGTCCAACAAGAATCTTGCAGGCTTCCTGCATCATAAGCACTAATTAGATGTTTGATTTATCTTTCCAGATAGAACAAATTAGGGAGAAAAACTTGGCAACTGAATTTGTTTGTTGATGTTTAGCTAACCTGCATAGCAAGCAGATCAAGTTCCTCAGGTACATGCCATGCCCGATCTTTGTCAAAGATAGACAAAGGCTCTGGTCCAGATAGCAATCGGTAGAAGTACCTGAAAATTTTTTCCCAGTGTCATTTTAAACATTTATCATTGGGACACATGTCATGGCACACTATATCATTGACCAGATGTCAAGGTTTGACCTACAATTGGATTGACATGAAACTGAAGTAGTTTTAAGGCAGTGGCCAGTTGCAGCACAGACATTGCTTCTAAATTAAATTTATTGCCAAGGACAACATTGTTCTAATATCTATTATTGGTAAGCACTGATCATTTGATATTATCAGCACACCAATGTGACAGCTAATCAATACATGCCTCAACAAGTGCTACAAAATCTAAAAAGCAAATTCAAATTTATTAATACCTACGTGCGTTCTTGAGCTTTGTATCTTGCGTGAAAATCAGAAGGAACACATCGAACATCAGTCACCATAATATCACCTTCATTCTTCTGACAACCAAATCATGCATTCCGTGAAGGAAGAGAATAGACTAGCACTAGATTTGTATTATATAATTTCATACTTTTGTTAGGGAAGTAAAATATAACCATCGGCCAAGAAAATAATATAAGCATAACGCAAGTACTCAAAAAATTGGCTAGAGCTGGAGAGAAAATGTGCAACACAACCTTGCAGAATATCAGTTATAACTTATACCTGTAAGAAATGGTTGACAGCTTTTCTAACTACAGCTGGTTCGTGAGGTGGTAACTGCATTTTCATACAGCAGAGAATAATCATCAGTTCAACTCCCTTAATTTTATCAAACCAACATTGCTAAGAACAGTTAATATCAATGCTCGGTTATTAGCAAAGCAAGCAAGCAATTTACATGCAAGTGAGAGCAATATTGACATATTGCTCATCAATTCTCAAAAAAGAGGAGATTTCATTTCACATCATCAATTCTCAAAACAGAAGAGATCTTACATCATCAAGTTTGACAATCTTGAACTTCAATTGATATTCAAACATGTACAATTTCCATAAATTTATAGACAACATACCACTTCACCTGGCTTCCTTTTGCTTATGCGTTCAACATCAACGTGACAAACATTTGATAAGGCATGTACTCCTGAATCCTACAATAAATGAAACTAAGCATCACACATTCAAGTTTTTCACAAACAAAAAAGAAAAGGAAAAGACTATTAGTATACATGGGATGCAAGAAAACATATTGCTTCTGCTTCAAAAGAGCACACATAACTATATGGCTTCTCTACGGCCCCATCAATTTATACCAAGCTATTGCACACAGATGCATATAGGTAAAGCTATACAAATATTGGAACTTTAAAAACCTAGAAAATATCATGCTTCCCAAATTCCAGAGTAAACTCTGAATGCTAAAAAATTCATTTATTAAAACTATAAATTTTAGGAACAAAATCATGAGGGAGGTAGAAGTAGACTTACAGTTCGGCTTGACAAGGAGACTGATACTGGTTGGCCAATAAATTTATGAAAAGCCTCCTACATTCAATCAACATTGTACCAAAATTAAAATAAGAGTAATAAGTTAACCGAACACTTAAAATTAGATATTCAACCATGCAAAGATTCAATGAAATTGTCAAGGAATGAACTTAAATTTAAAAATAACAGATTTCTTTCTTTTCTTTCTGAGAGGATGAGAACTGACCTCGAGGACCCCAACCACAGTTCTACAAGTAAGCTGCTTCTGAGAACCGGAGAACCGAGTCCCCATATACTCAAGAGCTATTAAGTAGCGTTGGATTCTAGGAGTTGGACTCATTGGTTCAGCAACAGCGCTGGATTCTTGCAATTGGTCGTCTTCTTCGTCGTCCTCGCTGAGATTTTGAGTCTTTGGGATTTTGGAAGGTCTGTTAGGAGATTCAACAGCAGGAATATCTAAGGAATGCTTGGTAGTTTCCGTCATGGAATATGGTAGTGCCGTAAATTGTTTCCTACAAATCCGGTTTCCTGGGTTCCAAGCGGCGGAAGAAAATAAAACTCTAAATTTGAGTAGTGAACGCCGGCAACTCTGTTGCATTGGGCCGATAAAATTACAAATTTACCCTTAGTGTTCTAAAAAGAAGTGCATGTATATTTCAAGCGTGATCGCTGATACAATTTTCAAAAGTGATTTACTAAACCCAGCCCCAAATTTATACTTCTAGCCCCGTGAATAGATCGAAATACCTTTTGCACTAAATTTCAAAAAACCCAAAACCTCTCAAGAAGTCTATACGATTTTTGCTCAAATCCGGACAAATTAGTGAACCGAATCATGGATGGTGATAGAAACCGTAAAGGAAAAGCTAAAATTGTAAGATTTACCGCTTTATTTCGTTTATTTTTGCATCGAATTGAATCTGTTGGTGGTTTTTAAAAATTCGCCGGAATCGCAGTCGGGCGTATGAGAATCACGCCCGACCTGCGGTTCGGGCGTATGAGTATCACGCCCGACCAGTGGTGCGGGCGTGATAGCCACATGCCTGAACCACTGGTCGGGCGTGATACGCATACGCCTAACCACTGATCGGGCGTGATACGCATACGCCCACACCACTGATAGGGCGTGATGCGCAGACGCCCGATCAGTGGTTCGGGCGTGATTCCCTTACGCCCACGTTGTTTTTTTAATAAAAATTAATATTTTTTAAAATTTTAGTAATTTTGTGTAATTTTAGTTTAATTTTAGTAAACATTTTAGTAATTTAGTGTAATTTTAGTATAATTTAGTATAAATTGAGTATAACTTTAGTATAATTTTATTAATTTAGTAGTATTTTAGCATAATTTTATAAATTTAGTATAATTTACATTATTTACAATTTTATTAATTTAGTGTATTTTTTTTGTAGACGGAGCGGCCTACTAGGGGTGGGAAATCCATCCCGTCATCTGCTCGTCGTCTAGATATGGACGACGAGGATGATACACCATGGCATACGAGATTGCGTGGTATAGATATATCTGGTCGTAGGCGGAGAGGAGCTGCGACGGAGCAGGTGAGGAGGGGGCCGATTGCGGATCAGGCCGATATTCATGGATCAAAGGGAGCGACTGATTTTGATGACAGAGAGCCCGATAGCGATTCTTTTCAGGACTACCTGGATGTGGCAGCCCGAGCAGTGCGACAGTCCGCAGTTGCACATGATCGCGAGGTTGAGGAGAGCGATGAGCAGCCGACCCCGGGGAGACAGCCGACCCAGCGCGTAGGAGGTCGTTTTGCGAGTACATGTATTTTTAGTATAAATTTAGTATAATTTAGTATTTTTTAGTATAATTTAGTATTTTTTAGTATAAGTTTAGTATAATTTAGTATTTTTTAGTATAAATTTAGTACAATTTAGTATTTTTTTAGTATTTTTTAGTATAAGTTTAGTATAATTTAGTATTTTTTAGTATAATTTAGTATTTTTTTTAGTATAATTTTAGTATAATTTAGTATTTTTTAGTATAATTTTAGTATAATTTAGTATTTTTTAGTATAATTTAGTATTTTTTAGGATATTTTAATATAATTTATAATTTTCAGGGACAAGCAAACGTCCCAAAGCTAGTGAGGACGAGAGCTGGGTAGTTACTTCACCGGTTGATGGTGGTCCCGTTGATGGTTCTGTGATTCCTAGTTTTCTAGGACACGTTGCCTCACGGATGTTGGGAGGAGAGATTCGGTCGTTTCTGACATGCTACAACAGATCAGCAGCATGTCGAGATTTGTGTCAGTGGTTTTCTGGTGCGTCAGCCGAGGTAAGAATAATATAGTGTGTCAACATTTATTGTAATTTGTATTTTTAACTATAAACATAAAAAACATTCAGTAATTGTATAAATTGTATATGTGTCATTTTACAGCTGAGGGAGATGCTAGTGAGGATTGGTTTGTCTCACCTTCCACATGCCATGTTCAGGAACCTCGACACTCCGCTGTTGACTGCGTTCATGGAGCGGTGGCAGCCTGATATGAACTCCTTCCACATGCCGTTCGGGGAGATGACTATCCAGCTGCATGATGTGTGACAAATTCTTCGGATCCCGATCGACGGTCCGATGGTGTCCGAGTCTCCCCCTACTGACTCGCTTCATGCCATGTGCATGATGATGTTTGGGGTGAGTCAGGCTGAGCTTCTGTTGCCGACTAGTCATTTATGGGCAGGTGGAGGTGTATTTGTTGGGGCTGTACAGGGGCTTCTCGCCGAGGGTAGGGATGACGCTACTCGGGCCATAGCGTGGATGTGGCTTATGCTTGGATCCACTCTGTTTGTTGACAAGAGTGGAGATAGGATTAGGCCGGCCCATCTTGCTGAGGTTTACAGCGGGGCAGCTGGACTATCATGGGGGTCTGCTACACTAGCCATGTTGTACCGGCAGCTGGGGATAGCGAGCAGAGGAGACTGTTCAGGTATATGCGGATGTTTGACCCTACTGCAGGCATGGATATATGAGTATTTTCCGGTTTTCCGGCCGCAAAGAGGAGCTCACTTGATCCCAGATGACCATGCCCGTGCACTGAGATGGGAGGTTGGGGTACCAGGCAAGACGACCACCCGACTAGATACCATACGCGGGCAGCTGGACCGTATGACGGCGGCAGAGGTATTTTAATAAATTTTAGAATTAATTTAAGTATTATTTATAGTATATTATTATTTTTTATTGAGTATTACTTTTTTTTAGGTTACGTGGTTGCCTTATGGTCCTGTCGCCGATGATGATCGGATTCGAGTGTCCTACGCCGGTTGGATACGGTGTAGAGACATCGTCGAGCCGTATATGCCCGATCGAGCGCTGCGACAGGTCGGATATACTCAGCCTATCCCAGCTGAGCGTATTAGACCTGATAAAGCAGTACGACCATGGAAGTCGTTATCGTACAAGCTCACGCATTCCTTAGTCACAGTTGAGGACACCTGGCGGAGATTTCCATCGGCTCGGGGCATTGATCGGAGGAGATGCCGACCAGTTGGATACGATCCCACTATCTGTGATCCTGCTTATATGGATTGGTATAGGCGATATTCGCATCCCCATCTCCTTCATGCACCACAGGCTGGACCGGTACAGCATGCTCGCGCCAACAGCGAATTTGTAAGTTTATTATTATTTAATATTATTATTTGGTATTAGTTTATATGTGTTTAATTTTTAATATTTATTTATTACTTTTTTTTGCAGTGGGTTAGCTGGTTGTGGCGTGTCACCCAACTATCGGCTACCCACCGATCTGACGAGGATGTTCCACACATTAAGAGGGAGATGGATGAGTTTATGGATGCGTGGCGTCGGGCGAGCTGATTTTTTGTTGTAGACATTCATACATTTAAACACTTTTTTGTTGTAGATATTAAATTTACTCTTTTACGTTTATAAATGTTTATGTTTATTAATGTTTATTTTAATTTTTATGTTTTTAAATTTTATTTGTTAAGTACATTTATGTAGTTACGGGCTTAACGGACTATTTACGGGTTTAACGGCCTATTTACGAGATACAGAAGCTATTTTTTTTGCTCTCTCGACACACGGACATGTGTCTACCACGCCTCACCGTGTGGTCGGGCGTGACAGCCCCACGCCACACCGTGTGGTCGGACGTGATAGTCCCATGTCCGACCACACGGTGAGGCGTGGGGCTGTCACGCCCGACCACACAGTGAGGCGTGATGTTCATACGCCCCATCATGAGGTGAGGCGTTATGTTCATACGCTCGCGTGTCGAGAGAGAAAAAAAATAGCTTTTTCCACCCCAAAACCCATGAAAGGGTAATTTCGTCCTTTCACGGGGCTAGGGGTGGGAAATTGGGGCTGGGTTTAACAACACCCTTTTCAAAAACAACAGGCAAACAAAGGACAGATTTATAAAGTAACTGCTATTTACCGTTCCCTCCCCTTTTTGACATTTATAACATTCTCATAATTTGCACTCAAAAACCAGAAACCTCTTAAATCCTTTCAAAAAAAAATTAGTTTTTTAAAAACCCGAACTAAAACAACATGGCATCAAAACACTGGATGGGAAAAGGCGTGATGGGTATCCCGATAAATTTTTTTTTAAAAAAAATTATTTGAAAACACGAGTTCCGTCTCCGTAATCTGAGACGGAACTCATTGAATTTTACCTGAACGGGTGCGCCACCCGTTCGGCACCTAGAGAAAATGGATGAACTACCTGTTTTCCCCCTAAGGTAGAAACGGGATTGCCGCCCGTTCGGCCCTAGGGAAGAACGGTGCGGTACATCCGTTTCTTCCTTAGGGGAAACGGGATGGCACACCCATTCCGTGTTCCCTAAGTAGAGAACAGGATGGCGTACCCGTTTGGCCCTAGGGCCAACTGGTGTGCCGCACCCGTTTGGACCTGGGATAGGTGGTGTGAATCACCCGCCCAAACCAATTTAGGGTATTTTTAATTTTTTTTTTTAAAAAAATTAAAGTCGGGACGCCCGTTAGCGGACTCGAAATAGTAAAAAAAATCGAAAACGTTGAATTGAAGCTTGGAAATAATATGTTGGTAATTTGTGATTATTCATGTAAAAAGTAAATTTCAGATAGATAACTTATTAGAGATTGGATATGTAGTTAATTACTTTCCTTGTTAATTTACAGGCTGGCACTATTGACGGTGGTTCTGGACACCGGCATACATCCATTCGTGTTGTTACTGCCTCCGCTCGGAGGATCCGGACCGAGCAGAGATTGATGGGGGATGCCTAGAGGGCACACACGTTGCACATGTTGGACATCAGCAGGAGGCTGATGATTTAGAGGTGGACGTAGATGACTCTATGCCTCCTCTGAGTGCTGATATTGTCCCAGTACCGCCTGTCGTAGTGACAAGGGGTTGAGACGGTCATTTTTCTGTGAAGAAACTAAGAATCCACCTCTCTTTGATGGCCTGCTAGACTGGCCCTTTGTATCAAATCTAGCCCTTTTGGTTGCAAAAAGTTGTTTTCTATCTTTCACAATTTCCTCAGCTCTGAGTGAAGATTCTACTAACAATCTAAAGCTAGTTTCATGTGCATGAATCCCCATTCTAATATCTGGGTGTAGACCACGTTCAAACCTGCGACATTTTGCTTCTTTTGTAGCCACATTTGCAGGTGCATATTTGGCTAAGGTGTTAAACCTAAGCTCGTATTTAGCCACAGACATATCCTCCTGCATAAGGGTTAAAAACTCCGTTTGTTTCCTATCTTTATATATCACTAGCAAGTATTTATTAGTGAACTTCTTCTTGAAAATATCCCATGTCATTTCAGTTCTAATTCTTATCCTTTTGATAGATCTCCACCATTCTAAAGCTTCACCAGTAAAAAGATTAGAAACATATTTGACCATTGAGTCTGGTCGACATTCTGTGTTCTCAAGTACACCTTCGATATTGGCCCACCATTTATCAACTATTTCAGGATCTGTACTACCCTCAAACTCTGTAGCACCCACCTTTTTAAGCCTCTCAATTTTTTTTATCAAAGACTGGCATCTTGACGAGCTTGAACACGTGGCTGACCTTGAGCCAAATAGATTCATATCATCTGTTCAAACTGGTTGTAACCTTGAGGGTAACCTTCATGTCTTGAAGCTCTTATATGTTATGAGCCCCCAGACACATAAACATGACCAACTGAACCATGACTAAACACATTACCGACTTGTCCATTCTCACCATTAGACTCCATAACCCTACATGAAACATGACCATGTCAACATGCTTTAGAATAAGAAAACATGATTATGTGGTCTTAACCTAGGAATCCAAAACAAGTCATACACAACCTAATCCATAGGAAAGTAGACCTGCTCTGATACCACTAAATGTAACCCCTCACTAGGCTGACATGATATCTCACACAACATCAGTTACAAATATGCTTTCAATTCTCAATCATATAAACTTCAATCTCATATAAACTTTATATTTTATACATAAGAGAAAGCATTTACAATTTACAATACACGTTTAAGTACATCATAATACTCCAAAATGCCTAGACGAGAATGGACTGACACTGCCGGTGCAACCTTAAACAAGAAGAACTCCACCTAACTTGTAAAAATCTATTGGCAATGGGTGAGTTGCCTACTCAATAAACATATTACGCATATATGTATACAAAAGAAATGTAAAGACACAAATCGAAATATATCATCAGTACCAAGTTAGATTTTTCAATAGAAATATATTCACTTGTTTCACTTATTATAGTAATACTTGTTTTAGCAAGTAAGGGCCCTACTATACTTAGATAATATATATAAAATGGTCCTTGGGCCCAATCTGTATCCCGGCTCACTAAATTCGGAATACAATCATTTGTGCTATGGAGGAGTTAAACTCAACTCACGTACGCATATATCTCAACACATGTGCTTCCTGCTTACAATATTCAGATAACACTCTCAACTAGGACCATTTCACATATCTATCTAATTAAGCTCATATTCATTTCTTATCCAACCATTATCCAGTTCAAGTATGTGCACAAGGCTCAACATGCCACATTTGTAGTCATAACACTGCAACATACTTAATCATATCACTTTCATATCTAACACAACATATCACAAACACTCAAACATTATTCACATCAGATTCAACCACATCTCACACTCAACAAGTCACAAGCCTCAATACATTCATACACATATATAAGCAATATGCTTACCGTCGCACTCGGTTCGATCTATTCTACACGATCGGGTGTGCGTTCAATTGCACCTTGTCCTCATAATGTCACATAAAATTTATAAAATTAGCCTTAACATAAACTTAATGAAGATGTAAACTAATGCATGCTACATGATTTACAGGACACTAACTCCACAAAGTGCATGCAATCTAATCCTTTTGTCTTAGATCATCACATGACCTACTTGCACACATTCTACCATAACTCTCTCTATATGAATCAAAATTCCATGTTTCTTCACCCTACTGAAACTAGACATATATAGGTATAACATATCCAAAATTCACATTAATATCACTTCCACATAATATATGGCATGCAAAATGATTTTGTCCTGTTTCCACCCAAGAAATAGACGACCCAGCTTTGCATCTACCATAATTCACTCAACCTAGCTCATACTAAACACAATGGATTGCCAAATACTTTTACATACATATAATTCAAGTAGTTATAACACTTTTGTATAAATAAACTTTCCCAAATTCTGAATCTAAAGTACTCAAAATGCTACATCAATATAGTTGCCTCACATGACATTCAATTTCGAGGCAGTCATGTTCCATTTAGGTTTTCTTCATCTATATATTGAATTAAAGTCCCATATTTTACAGAGAGTTTCTTAACATATATATGAACATAGTGTATTCTTTATATATTTTCAAATTCGAATAATATCAATATGAAAAACATGTTCCAAGATGACTGAAAGCAGTACCCTATAGTTCTGTTTAGGGCACTTGATACATATCTTTCATTTAGACAGCCTATAACCACTTTAAACAGCACCAACACTCAACAAACTCAATCATAACTCATTCACAACAAATCCTATCATCATATGTAGGTATTTCAGAATCTCAAACTCATAGAAAATATGCTAAAACTACATACTAACCTTCAATTGGTGTCTATCACCTAGTATGCTTCCTAACGTAACTTGTTTGGCTTGAAAATGGAAGAAACTGGAAAGTTTTTCTTTGGAGGATGTTAGGGTATAAAAAATGAAGGTTTGTTGTAGATATGGTCAAAATTTGGGAAGCAAATGATAAGAATTGAGTCATATACATCTTGTTGAATCAAAGAGGTGTATTTTGTCTTAACCATGGGTGACACCTCATGCTTAGTGAGGTGCTTGCTCAAAAACTTTATTTCCAGACCTCCATAAGTCTAATTTAATAAATTAAGGTCATATTTGTTCATTTATTTAAATCCTAACTCAATTAACCAATCATTACATCTTAGTGACACACTAATCGCCTCCTAATCGCACGGTAATCGCATTATGCTTACGAAACTTCCAATGATAATAAGATGAATCTAAAATGTATGTATTCAAGACCTATACTAAGGAAGACCCCATACGAACTTTGGAAATGACGAAAACCTAACATAAGCTATTTTCGAGCCTTTGGTTGCAAATGTTTTATTTTAAACATTAAAGACAATCTTGCCAAGTTTGATTCCAAGGCTGATGAAGCCATCTTTTTGGGCTACTCAACTAACAGCAAAGCATATAGAATTTTCAACAAAAAACTCAGGTCTTAAAATAGTCAATCCATATTGAGTTTGATGAGACTAACCATGTAGAGAAGGTCAATCAGATCTCAGAAGATGATCCTAGCCCATCACCTGCTGAGCCAAGCACCACTCCTGAGTCATTTCCACTCGGACTCACCAAAGGTAAAAATGAAACCGAGATTACCTTTGCTAACCAATCTACTGCTGCAGATATTGTTGAAACACCCAACATCAAAGACATTACACTACCAAAAGAAGTCAGAATCCCTAGAGGACACTTTGAGAGCAACTGTTGTCCTTTAAACAGACTCTAGCAAGTGCACTAGATACAAGTAATAAAGTGATAAATAGAGTATCGTCTCCATAGGGATTGATGACCAAATTTTACTAGAAAAACCTTACAGAACAGGGTGTTCGTGGTGTGTGAATTCTTTGTGTTGAGAAATATTGTGAAATGGTAACTAAGTAAATGATTCAGCGTACGAAAAGGAGTTTTTGATAATGATAAAAGGTGGAACAGGCTAAGCCACAGTGGAACATGTTACTTTCAATCTCTAAACATCCTATTTATTCATGAATGACATAAAGTGAAGTCAAGGTCTCTGCTTTAATGCTCACTTAAGTCAACTCTTGTGTGTTCTTAAGATTCTAAGATATACAACAACCTTAAGCATCCCTAAAGTTGGTTCTTTCTTGGATTACGATCGAAACAGCATTTCTATTAAGAAAACCCTTGATACAACCCCCTAACATTCATGTTTCGGGATTTGGACGTTTGACAAATAGTTCCGTGAAGATGAAAGCAGTTCCCTATCATTCATCTAACACTAACATACAAGCATATAGCAATGGAGTGAAAACTTTATCAAACACAACATAATATCTCATCATTCATTCATAAATAAGAAAATAGAAGACTTTCATAACAGGCCCTAACTGGCCGAACCCGTTCAAAACGACTACTCACTCATGCTAAAGAGTGAACAGCCTAAGTCTAATATACAGAACTCCATGGAATGAGTCATAATGTTTCTTAGAGAGCTTCTCTCTCTAAAGTTACTTCCCAAAAATTATCTCTTTTCTTCCCCAAGGGGGGGTTAGGAACTATTATAACTTTTTCGCGTTTTAATTAAGCTGACTGGAAGTTATTTTAAGAGTTTATTAACTCAGCTTATGGTCAGCTTGGTGAGATATGTTTGAAGACAGCTTTAGTCAAATGTTGACTAAAGTTGTTTTCTTGTGAGTTGAGAATTGACACTCTTGGAGGTCAGCTTCTAACTCAGCACCACTTACTTACTCAAGATCAGCTTTAGACAATTTATATGCTGAGTAAATAAAGTAAACAACACATATAAGAGAGAGTTTAGAAATTACTCATTATCACTTATCCTGGTTCGGCCTCTCTGCCTACGTCCAGTCCCCAGAGTCCTCCGGGATTTTTGAATCCAATACTGAGCTCTTTAAAGGTAGAGCACAAACCGATTACAAGGCAGTTGAATATGCAAGAGTACCTTCCTCTATTCGTCTACTTAACTCCTACTAAGTGCTACAACCCAGCACCTAGATTTCTTTACCACTGAAATGCTTACAACCAAGCACTCAGCTTTACACTCTCAATATTCCTATTGATCACAGATTTGTTCTTTTTGAACTAAAGAACACTTTAGATGATTACAAATCAATCTAGCATTTACACATAGAATAGAAAAGTCGGTGTAAGATTCTTTTTTTGTATTTGAGTGCTTTTGAGACTTTCTCTCTTGTATTTTTCTTTCGATGCTTCAGTAATTATCCAAGTTTTTCGATTGTCCTTTTATAGAAGGAAATCTGTAGATTTGATCGTTTTGAAATGTCCTAACCATTAACATCAAAACGGCTCTTTTGGGGAACAATTTCTGGAAAGCTTCAGACTGTACCTCCATTCCCTTTCTCTGTTTTCTTCAGGCGTCAGGTTTGTCTTCTAGCGTCTGGTTTGTCTGTTTGTGCCAGTTGTCTGTTTCCAATAATCCAACGTCCCATGACTCTTGGAATTAGTCTTTTAGGTGTCTTCGAGGTTCAAATTATTGGTGCAGAAGATTGGAGACTTTGTCTTTTAGTGAACGGATCCTTCATGCTGTCCTGACTGTTACTCAGCTCCGTTTGTTCTTTTCGAATGTTCAACGTTCATGCTGAGTTCCTTCAAGGTCAGCTCCGTTCTGTTTAACCGCTCCTGAAGAAGTCTTCAACTTTAGTCAGCTTCGTTTTGCTTCTGAATTTTAACTCCACTCAGCTTCTATTCTGTCATGTTGAGTTCCGTTTCTACTCAGCTTCATTTATGCTGACTTTTGACCTGTCTTTATATATTTTTGCACTCAAAATTTAACAAATATATTAGTACAATTAAATCAAAGCATCTAAATTTAATTGCCTCTTAATCATGGATGATTTTGTCAAATCAAAATCTTGTGGAAAGGTGTTTCAACAAACTCCCCCATTTTGATGTTGGCAAAATACATAATTACGGAACTCAGTTATAAGTTGTCCCATGATTAATATTTTTGATATGACTCCCCCATAAGGGTTGCATACATTTTTGTTTTTAATTTTATTCTAAACCTTCCAAGATCTAATTTGATTAGACTTAAGACATTTGTGTGTACTGACCAGTTTTGGAAGGATGTTGTCTCTCAGTTTTTAGTGTTAATGAGTTTAACCTTTTGATTCGTTTGTTCAAACTTGATTTGTCAGATTAGGAAGAAAACTGATACTTGTGATATTAGATTAAACCATAACAACAACAAAAAATATTAACCTAAACAGTAGAGAACAAAAACAGGAATCAGGATATGATGTTAAGTCTCTAGACACAGACTAGCTAGTTTTACTTCTTCTTTCTTTGAGCTGAGGGATCAACATAAGCAATGCCTTTTCCTTTGCTTCCAGACGCAATACCTGCAGGCTGGGGCTGAGTTCCTCCTTTACTTGTCTCCCCCGTTTTGCCATCATCGGGTTTGTAGAGGAAAGTTTCATTCCGTGCTGCGGAGGAGAGATACTGAGAGTAGCGCTGGAGCCTTTTGGTGCTTTCACCCAAGCCATCAATGACTAGCACACTATCGTCTTGGATATGCCGAGGAACCCTAAGAGAGCTGCTGATCATACTGAGGAGGCATTCATGAGATTTGCTCAGGCAGGTGAGGGAGCTTGTGATCTGACCAAAAGCTTGATGGAAAAGTTTGAGCAGAGCAGAATCATAAAACATGCGCTGGCCATTATTGATACGCATTGCCTTCATGATAGCTTGTGAAAAGCTCATGAGTTCAGTGTTGGAAATGGGATCAACATCCATTTAGGCTCGGTCAATGTTGAGTAGTCTGACAGCCTCACTCAATTAGTCAATAGTACACTGAGAAGAGGAGGATACTAAATCACGTGTACTGGTCAGCTCAGTATGAAGTTGGGTGAAACATTTTTGAAGTTCGGCAGAGGTAGCAAACTCAGCATTGCCGGGAGGACTTAATTTGGTCAGCTCAGCATTCAACTTTGTAAAACAGTCTTGCAATTCAGCAGATGTAACAGACTCAGGATTGGCAGGTGCTCTAGAGGTGGTCAGTTCCGCTGCTAGCTTAACAAAGTAGCTTTGAAGCTCAGTGGAAGTGACATACCCTGGATTGGCTTCTGACAGTTGGTGAATTTTGCCTTCAAGCGAATTCATATGGGTGGCCATTGTAAGCACTAGTTCAGTCAGTTTTGCTATTTGCTCTTGATTAGGTTGCTGAGTTTGAACCGCAGTGATAACACTAACCAGATCTTTTAGTCCTCGAAGTTCATTCAGAATCTGAGTAATACCTGTCAGGTGAGAGGACTCAGCTTGAGTAGATTGGTGACCATCAGCTTGAGTAGTATGGAAATCTTGAAGTAAGGACTGAGCAGAAGCAATGACCCGTCGGCCAGACTCAGTAGCATTCAAATATGCAAACTTAGCAGTATTGGACTCAGAGGCTGGTACAGAGTTTGATGGTGGTGGAGGAGTTGGTTCTCTGCCAGATTGAGTACCTTGATTGGTACCTGGACTTTGATGGGTTTCTTGAACTGAATCATCAACATGTTGTGTTGGGGGTGGAACTTGATTAGATAAGTCAATCTGCTCAGCTTGAAGTGGGGAAGTGGAGACAGGAAGTGTGCTACCTTGAGCATCTTGGATTGGATCTGCAGGGTTTTTGGCTTGTTCCTCATCCTGAGTAACAGAGGCTTATTTTTCCACTGGATCTTCTGGTGGTGACTCAGTTTCATTTGAGAAGTACTGGAATTGGATTGTAAAGAGGTCAGTTTCAGGCTCATCAATGGGAAAGTCTTCCATGAGATCAATCTGCTTTTGTGCCTTCTTTTTGAGTCTTCGCCGCGTCTCAGCTCTTGGCGGTGAATGGTCAGTTCGAATACCTTCACTGGACTCAGTAGCAACTATTTCCTCTTCTACAGGTTGCTCAAAAGGACCCTCAATGGCATTACTTTCTTTCTTTCTTTGCTCAGTATCATCCTGAGGTTCTTCAACATTTGGACATTCTTCTTGCTCAGTATTAACTTCTTGGTGTTCAACATGTTGCTCAGTCTCTTCCACAGCTTCCTTTTCTTGGTCAGTTCCATGACCTTCAGGTTGAGTAGAGGCTAGTGGGACAACTTCTACTATCTTTAAGGAATTACCCTTTTTCGTTTTCTTTAAGGGGGTTTCTGGAGTTTCTTCGTTCTCATCCTCAGGCTCTTCTTGCCTCTTTCTTTTCTCAGCATGCTCCTTAGCCTTGTCAGCTTTAGCTTTTTCTCTTGATGAAAGCCTTACTTTCTTTGGGACAGCATGAATGTCCTTGGAGCAAGTTTCTACAGCCTTCCTCTTCTTCCTTCTCTCAGGCTGAGCTGTCTCAGGTGACTCAGTATGAGCCTCAACATCTTCTGCAGGCTCAGTTTCAGGCTCAATTTCTTGTTGCTCATCTTCTTTATCTTCCTCAGCATCTCCAGCTCCTTCATAACCCTTCAATGGTTGATTATACAATAGTCCATCCAGCAGGACTGCAGTAATTTCACTTCCCAATGTGCTTGTCTCATTCACTGTCTCTATTTTCTTGTCCTGTATAATTTTTGTAATGATTGAGCCCAAGCGGAGTTTCTTACCACTTCGTTGAAACGCTCTAACTAGAAAGACGGGAAGATTGAACGGAGTGCAGGTCAACATGCGCCAGATGAAGCACTGTTCGAAGTTTGATGCGGATGAAGCTGAGCTAAGTTTGGGGAAGATAAAGTTGGTCAGCATGAAGTGGACCATCTTTTGTGCTTTACCCATACAGGTGCTGGGTATTTCCCCCTTATGATCTTTGGGTTTACAGAACCCCTTTAGCTTATCAGATGTGGCTTTTGGTATTTTCTCCTTTGTCGTTCTAAATTGAATTCCTTCGTCTGGTAAGTCTAGCAATGTGGCTAGATAGGCAGGGGTTACGATGATTTTCTGACCTTTAACAGTGGTCTCCAGATAGTCACAGTCATCTGCATCAACATGTAGATTCGAGTAGAATTCCCGTACTAACATGGGATAGGTTGTTCCTGAAAGAGAGAAGAGACCTTTCCATTTGTTCTTCTCGATCCATTCGCAGAATGGTTTCTCAGACGAGACGAAACTTGGAGAAAACCATCGGCACCTTAAAACCTCCATATTGTTGACCTTGGAATGTACTTTGATCATTTTCCTTTCTATTTCCGTTGAAGGACCCGCGAGGTTAGTGGGTTTATCTGTGGTTTGAGTTTTAGGGTTTTTGTTTTTGCCGGGAGCCATTTTTGAAGATTTTGAAGTTCTTGGAGAGAAAGAAATTCGATTTCAGGAGATTACAGTCGTATTGAACGAAGAGTGGGGATTCTTCCACTTTTTATATAAATCTACGACGACCCTTAATCATTAACTAGCCGTTTTTACCTAGGGACGTTCAACTGACAAAAATTCTGTCAATTATGACATCTTCGGCGCATGGGATTTGCCATTAATGTGCGTCTTCCCAAGGTGCCAGAGGTTACACGTGTAGGTTCTCTTTACGCCAGTGGGTTTTTACTAGGTTTTGCTAGAATTCGAAGCATCCACGATATTGATTGCCTAAGATAATTTCTCTATCACTAATTTACTCAACATACGTTACTCACTCAGCATGTGTATTTACTCAACATAGAGTGATTACTCAATATGTTTATCTACTCAGCATAGGATGTTTACTCAGCTTTTATGCCTACTTAGTATCATCACTCAATATATATGTCAATTCAGCATAGGGTGGCTTTTTCATTTTCAAGCTTAGTAAGGAGTAGATATTTTACTCAACATGGCATTTGCACAATTATTCAAAGTTCAACTCATGTGACAATTTATTCAATACAGATTTAGTTAGAGTGGATTTGACATACCAATTGGTTCCCTTAGTGTGTTGAATTGTTCTCGTGCCAAGGGCTTTGTGAAGATATCTGCAAACTGATCGTTTGTAGGCACGTAGGTCAGCTTGATCTCATCTTTTAGTACATGGTCTCTGATGAAGTGATGCCTTATGCTAACATGCTTCATCCTGCTGTGTTGGACTGGATTTTTAGATAGATCAATGGCACTTTTGTTGTCGCATTTGATCTTTATTGTCTTTGTTTTGACTCCGTAATCCTCAAGCTGTTGCTTTATCCATAGGACTTGTGCAACACAGCTTCCAGCAGCCACGTACTCAGCTTCAGTTGTGGATAGAGCTACGGATGATTGCTTCTTACTGAACCAAGATACTAGACAGCTTCCGAGGAAATGACATCCTCCCGAAGTACTTTTTCGTTCTAGCTTATCTCGTCCGTAGTTAGCATCAGTATATCCGATGAGTGTGAAATCACTTGAGGTTGGATACTATAGACCTGCATCAACTGAGCTTTGCAAGTATCTAAAAATTCTTTTTACAGCAGTTAGATGAGATTCCCTGGGGTCAGCTTGATATCTAGCACAATAGCATACTGAGTATTGAATATCTGGTCTACTAGCAGTGAGATAGAGTAATGAACCTATCATACCTCGATAGAGTTTACTATCAACTGACTTACTCTTTTCATCCTTGCATAGGACAGTATCAGTACCCATGGGAGTTGATATTGGTTTGCAATCTACCATGCTGAATTTCTTTAACATTTCCTTGGTGTACTTAGACTGACTTATAAAGATGCCATTCTTTCCTTGCTTGATTTGAAGTCCAAGGAAGAAGTTGAGTTCACCTATCATGGACATTTCGAACTCAGTTTGCATCTGTTGGCTAAATTCTTTCCACAAGGATTCATCAGTAGCACCAAAAATTATATCATCAACATATATCTGCGCAAGTAGGGTATGTTTACCCTTTTTCTTAATAAACAAGGTTGTGTCAGCTTTTCCCCTGACATAGTTCCTGGTCAGCAGGAAGTTGGTCAACCTCTCATACCAAGCTTTTGGTGCTTGCTTTAGGCCGTACATGGCCTTTTTGAGTTTATAAACGTGGTTTGGAAATTTTGAATCTTCAAACCCAGGAGGTTGATTAACATATACCTCTTCGTTTATAAAGCCATTAAGAAACGCACTTTTTACATTCATTTGGTATAGTTTAAAATTCATGTAACTAGCATAGGCACACAATATGCGTATAGCTTCTAATCTAGCAACAGGAACAAATGTTTCTCCATAGTCTATACCCTCTTGCTGACTATAGCCTTGGGCTACAAGTCGAGCTTTGTTTCTAATCACATTTCCATGCTCATCTAGCTTATTTCTAAAGACCCATTTGGTTCCTATGGGCTTTTGATTCCTAGGTTTAGGTACTAAATCCCATACCTCATTTCTGGTGAATTGGTCAAGCTCTTCTTGCATAGCATTGATCCAATATTCATCTTGCTCAGCATCAGCAAAGTTCTTTGGCTCATGTATTGAGACGAATGCAACATTGCTGAGGTATTTTCTAAGTTGATCTCTGGTCATTAATTTGTTGTTGGCGGCATCAAGAATAGCTTGTTCTGTATGTCCTCTTGGGATTTTTATTTCCTTGGGCAGTGTTGAGTCGTTTGGAAGAGGTGTTTCTACAATCTCTACAGGAATAGATTGGTCAGCAAATGATATTTCAATTTCTTGCTTACCTTGAGTCAGCTCCTGTATAGATGACACAGAGGCTTCTGGTTGATCAGCGGAAGCTGAGCCTGGTTCATCTTCTTCAGGCTGAGCTGACTTACCTGTAGGGTCAGTTTCATCGAACTCAACATGTACAGACTCTTCTACGACCTGAGTTCTTTTGTTAAATACTCTATATGCTTTACTGTTTGTTGAGTACCCTAAAAAGATCGCCTCGTCAGCTTTAGCGTCAAATTTAGCAAGGTTGTCTTTTGTATTGAGTATAAAGCATTTACACCCAAAGGCACGAAAGTATCCAATGTTGGGCTTTCGACCTTTCCAAAGTTCATATGGGGTTTTCTTAAGTATAGGTCTAACTAGAGCCATGTTCAGTATGTAACATGCCGTGTGAACAGCTTCACCCCAGAAGTACTTTGGAAGCCTATTTTCACTCAGCATTGTCCTAGCTATTTCGATAATGGTTCTATTTTTCCTTTCAACGACCCCATTTTGTTGAGGTGTTCTAGGAGCAGAGAAGTTGTGGTCAATACCACTGGTTTCATAGAATTCATCAAACTGTTGATTTTTGAATTCTCCACCATTGTCGCTTCTAATGTGAGCTACTCTTAGGTCTTTATCATTTTCAAGCTTTTTGATCAATGTGGTAAACATCTCAAAGGTTTCATCCTTGCTACTCAGCAAGATGATCCAAGTGTACCGAGAGAAATCATCTACAATAACTAAGGAAAATTTCTTACCTCCCAAGCTGAGTGGCTGGATAGGTCCGAAAAGATCCAAGTGTAGTAATTCCAATGGTCTTTTGGTTGAGACAATATTTTTGATATGAAATGACTTTTTAGTTTGTTTGCCTTGCTGGCACGCTTTACATAGTTGATCTTTTTCAAACTTTAATTTGGGTAATCCCTCAACTAATTGCTTTCTAGCTAATTTGGCAAGAAGGTCCATGCTGACATGCCCAAGTCTTCTATGCCATAGCCAGGAGTTGTCCTCTTTAGTCACTAAGCATATGTTTTTAGAAAACAGTTTTTCTAAGTTTAACATGTATACATTTTCTACACGAGGGGCAGTTAAAATTAACTCACTTGTATTTCCCTCGAGTATTTGACACTTAGTATCATCAAATACAACCTTTCTGCCGCTCTTGCAAAGCTGAGCTACACTCAACAGATTGTATTTGAGACCTTTAACTAAGGAGACAGACTCAATAGTTGGGTTACCTCCGATAGTACCTGAGCCGACTATCTTACCCTTCTTGTTGTCTCCAAAGCTTACACTTCCACCTCGTTTGAGTTCTAGTGTGATGAACTGAGTTTCATCACCTGTCATATGCCTTGAGCATGCGCTGTCTATATACCATAGTTTTGACTTCTCCACGCATGTCAAGCTGACCTGCAGTTTAAACTATTCATTTTTAGGTACCCAATTTCTTTTGGGTCCTTTCTTGTTAGTATAAACAGGAGCAAAAATCATATTTTAACTTGTGACGGCATACTTTTATGGTATGACCTGGCTTACCACAGAAATCACAAAAAAGTACCCTTTGTGGGTTGAACTGAGTATGGTCAGCATTATTGTGTTGGGCATGCCAACATACTTTTGTGGTGTCCCCTTTTCTTTCGTAGAAGTCACATTGGACAGACCGCTTGTTATGCCAACACACACCCTTCGTGTGTCCCCTTTTTCCACAACACTCACATTGAGTGAATTGCTTATGCTGACTAGTATTTGCGTACTCAGCATGGGGTTTATTTCTAGTTGAGCCCTTCCATTGACTCTGTAACATTGTGATATCCTTTCTAAATTTCTTTGACTCAGATTGAACCTCCGTGACAAACTTATGTAAGATTTGCATGTTGGTATGCAAGTCAGAGTTGTCCTGGAGAAGATATCGGAGGTCACTCAGCTTGACCTCTTCAATCTCATCACAGCGCCTGCTGAGTGCCTTAATCTTGTTGTTACACTTTTTGGTTAGTGTATACAAGTCACTCAGGGCATTTACCATTTCTTTTCTAAGTAAGAGTAAGGATGTTACCTCATTGCTGTGATCCTCCTGGTCAGTTTCATCAGAAAGGTCAGCTTGCTCAGATTGGGATTGGTCAGCTCCATCATCCGCCATAAAGCATATGTTGGCTGTTTCATTTTGCTCAGCTTCAGATGATGTTGATTCATCACTGTCACTCCATGTGGCTACCATAGCCTTTTTGCTTCCCTTCTTCTCTTTCTTGAGATTGGGACAACTTGACTTGATGTGCCCAGTTTGATGACACTCAAAACATGTGACAGACTTTGAGCTGTCCTTCTTGTACTTGTCACTTGACTCAGCTTTATACTTATCATTTCTTCTAAATGACCTTTTGCTGTTTCTATCATTTCTCCTGAACAGCTTTTTCATCTTTCTGGTGAACATGGCCAATTCCTCATCATCAGTTGACTCAGCTTCAGTTGACTCAGCTTTCATGACAAGTGACTTTTGTTTCTTGTCTTATGATTTTTCTTTCTCTTTGGCTTCAAAGTTTTTCATAGAGATTTCATGGGTCAGCAGGGATCCGATCAACTCATCATATTTGTAGGTAGTCAAGTCTTGGGCTTCTTCTACAGCTGTTTTCTTTGCTTGCCAGCTCTTGGGCAGACTTCTCAGAATTTTCTTCACTTGTTCTTCTTCAGTGAAGTTCTTTCCAAGCCTTTTTAGCTCATTTATAATGTTTGTGAACCTTGCGTTCATTTCTGATATGTCTTCATTCTCCTTCATTTCAAACAGCTCGTAGAGTCTCATATGTTGATTGACTTTAGACTCCTTAACTTTGCTTGTGCCGTCATAGGTTACTTCAAGCTTTTTCCAAATCTCCTGTGCTGACTCGCAACCTGAAATCTTATTGTATTCTGCAGCATCTAACGCACAGTGAAGCATATTTATAGCCGAAGCATTATTTTGTAATTTTCTGAGGTCATCCTCTGTCCATTCAGCCTCACTTTTAACAATTTTCTCATCGTTAACAGTTTTGTATGGCACATGTGGACCTTGAACAATTGCAAGCCATGCACTCATGTTTGTGGCTTGAATAAAGTTTTTCATCCTATTCTTCCAGAATGTATAATTTGACCCAAAGAATAGGGGAGGTCTAGTGATTGACAGTCCCTCAGGGAGTATCTGTGTTGTTTGGTTTCCTGGAAGGAACCGAGTGCTATTCTCACCCATTTTTCGGGATCAGCTCAAGATTGTTAAATCTTTGAGTAGTGAGCTTAAGCTCTGATACCACTTGTTGGTCCCTGGTAATTAGTTCCAAGGGGGGGTGCGGTTAGGAACTATTATAACTTTTTCGCGTTTTAATTAAGCTGACTGGAAGTTATTTTAAGAGTTTATTAACTCAGCTTATGGTCAGCTTGGTGAGAAATGTTTGAAAACAGCTTTAGTCAAATGTTGACTAAAGTTGTTTTCTTGTGAGTTGAGAATTGACACTCTTGGAGGTCAGCTTCTAACTCAGCACCACTTACTTACTCAAGATCAGCTTTAGACAATTTATATGCTGAGTAAATAAAGTAAACAACACATGCAATTATAAGAGAGAGTTTAGAAATTACTCAGTATCACTTATCCTGGTTCGGCCTCTCTGCCTACGTCTAGTCCCCAGAGTCCTCCGGGATTTTTGAATCCAATACTGAGCTCTTTAAAGGTAGAGCACAAACCGATTACAAGGCAGTTGAATATGCAAGAGTACCTTCCTCTATTCGTCTACTCAACTCCTACTAAGTGCTACAACCCAGCACCTAGATTTCTTTACCACTGAAATGCTTACAACCAAGCACTCAGCTTTACACTCTCAATATTCCTATTGATCACAGATTTGTTCTTTTTGAACTAAAGAACACTTTAGATGATTACAAATCAATCTAGCATTTACACATAGAATAGAAAAGTCGGTGTAAGATTCTTTTTTTGTATTTGAGTGCTTTTGAGACTTTCTCTCTTGTATTTTTCTTTCGATGCTTCAGTAATTATCCAAGTTTTTCGATTGTCCTTTTATAGAAGGAAATCTGTAGATTTGATCGTTTTGAAATTTCCTAACCGTTAACATCAAAACGGCTCTTTTGGGGAACAATTTCTGGAAAGCTTCAGACTGTACCTCCATTCCCTTTCTCTGTTTTCTTCAGGCGTCAGGTTTATCTTCTAGCGTCTGGTTTGTCTGTTTGTGCCAGTTGTCTGTTTCCAATAATCCAACGTCCCATGACTCTTGGAATTAGTCTTTTAGGTGTCTTCGAGGTTCAAATTATTGGTGCAGAAGATTGGCAGACTTTGTCTTTTAGTGAACGGATCCTTCATGCTGTCCTGACTGTTACTCAGCTCCGTTTGTTCTTTTCGAATGTTCAACGTTCATGCTGAGTTCCTTCAAGGTCAGCTCCGTTCTGTTTAACCGCTCCTGAAGAAGTCTTCAACTTTAGTCAGCTTCGTTTTGCTTCTGAATTTTAACTCCACTCAGGTTCTATTCTGTCATGCTGAGTTCCGTTTCTACTCAGCTTCGTTTATGCTGACTTTTGACCTGTCTTTACTTTATATATTTTTGCACTCAAAATTTAACAAATATATTAGTACAATTAAATCAAAGCATCTAAATTTAATTGCCTCTTAATCATGGATGATTTTGTCAAATCAAAATCTTGTGGAAAGGTGTTTCAACAATTTCCACTCGGACTCACCAAAGGTAAAAATGAAACCGAGATTACCTTTGCTAACCAATCTACTGCTGCAGATGTTGTTGAAACACCCAACATCAAAGACATTACACTACCAAAAGAAGTCAGAATCCCTAGAGGACACTTTGAGAGCAACTGTTGTCCTTTAAACAGACTCTAGCAAGTGCACTAGATACAAGTAATAAAGTGATAAATAGAGTATCGTCTCCACAGGGATTGATGACCAAATTTTACTAGAAAAACCTTACAGAACAGGGTGTTCGTGGTGTGTGAATTCTTTGTGTTGAGAAATATTGTGAAATGGTAACTAAGTAAATGATTCAGCGTACGAAAAGGAGTTTTTGATAATGATAAAAGGTGGAACAGGCTAAGCCACAGTGGAACATGTTACTTTCAATCTCTAAACATCCTATTTATTCATGAATGACATAAAGTGAAGTCAAGGTCTCTGCTTTAATGCTCACTTAAGTCAACTCTTGTGTGTTCTTAAGATTCTAAGATATACTACAACCTTAAGCATCCCTAAAGTTGGTTCTTTCTTGGATTACGATCGAAACAACATTTCTATTAAGAAAACCCTTGATACAACCCCCTAACATTCATGTTTCGGGATTTGGACGTTTGACAAATAGTTCCGTGAAGATGAAAGCAGTTCCCTATCATTCATCTAACACTAACATACAAGCATATAGCAATGGAGTGAAAACTTTATCAAACACAACATAATATCTCATCATTCATTCATAAATAAGAAAATAGAAGACTTTCATAACAGGCCCTAACTGGCCGAACCCGTTCAAAACGACTACTCACTCATGCTAAAGAGTGAACAGCCTAAGTCTAATATATAGAACTCCATGGAATGAGTCATAATGTTTCTTAGAGAGCTTCTCTCTCTAAAGTTACTTCCCAAAAATTCTCTCTTTTCTTCCCCAACAAGTCTACCCTTCCTTTCCCTCCACTACATCTATAAATAGGAGGAAAAAGGGAACAGGTACACAAAATATCCACAAAATAATACAAAACAGAAAGATTGTTTAAAGGATCCGAGATTTTTAAAAGTGGTTAAAATGTTTGACCCTTGAACACTCAAGGGTCGATCAATCTTATCATCATATTGTTTTTGCCACCCATTCCTGCCCGCTCATGCCTGCTTGTCAAGTCGCTATCCGTCATCAGGTACACAGCGTTTGACCGCTGGATCAAAGGGTGCACGTCACATCTTGGTTGTTGCAAAACAGGCTGCATAACATCCTTTTTGACTTAAGCTTTTTAAATCTGCATAAAACACTCATTAGTCCTTCTTTTAAGTAATCTTATGCCTAAAACACTCCCAATTTATCACAAATAGTATGTTTAATTGTAGTCATTTTCATGCCTAACAAATACCCGCAAATTAAATCTTTACTTGTCCTCAAGTAAACAGAAATAAACAACAGAACAATTGACTGGAAGAATTTAGGAATGAAAAGATACGGAAGAGAGATTTTTACGAATAAACAGAGAGAACAGGGAAAAAGAAAGGTTATAACCGACTAACAGATGGATCAGGAAATGACACTCCGAATTATATATATATATATATATATATATATATATATTTATGCACGCAATGTTCAATGATATGGTTATTCCTGATTTAAAACATGTATCCCCTATTTTGAGAAATTCCTCAAAGTTTCAAATTTTACCTCAAAGTTCACTTGAACGACCTGTTTCACCCAAAATGCCTCACTAAGGAAGGGATGTTTCACTCACTCTCGAATGGCCCTTATTAGCCATCAGGAAGGGAATGCAACTTCTCTCCCCAGCTTAGTAAATATACCAGTAGGGTGTGAATTTGCTTATTGGTCCTATTTCTGTGGACCAAAAATTTTCAAACAAAGTCCAAAGGTCTTAATGGGTTGTAATGTAAGGTTAAGGTAGAGGTGTGAGAGTGAATGGCTTTTTATGTGTAAGAATTATGTCCTCATGCACATTACACAAATACCTTAGTCCTACATACCACTCTGCACAACTTGTTCAACAGATGAATTACCAAATTTCCTTATTAACACATGCCACTAAACAACCAATTTCACACTTTGGGCACTCAATGCGATTGTGTCCCATGCATCAGGAGGCATCTTTAGTGATTTATCATATTATTTTCCTCTTGATCATTTTCCTTTATTTAGATATTTTATCTCAATAATTCTCATGTTTCCTCAGCACTACCTATCTTTAATCAATACAGCTTGCATGAGACAAATTCGAGGTTCTTTGGGATCAAAGTGACGGGAATGTGGTTGTTATCAGGAGAAGTTAACAAAAGAAAGGGTAAAGCTCAAATGGTTCATCCTACTATGTGAGTGCAATGCACGGGTTGTGTCTTTCTAATGGTCGAGTTGGGTGCCTAAGTGCCTTTATCATTCTATGCTTGTCCAAAAATTTTCCATTTCGATAGGGCTTACCAAAGCAAATTCTCCCTAAAGACAATAAGTACAAGCCCACTCTTCAAATAATCGATGCATTTACATGCAATTGTAGGCTCCAGTTCTCACTATTTTGGGGTTTTCATGCATTAGGGCAAAAGGTCCTTCAAGTGAATGTTGATTTAAAACTTAAAAACTTTTGGAACTTCAAAGCTCAGAAATTAAAAATTATCACCAGGCTTTCACCACACATTTCAAACATACATGCACAAACCGTTTACTCAGGAATTACTGCAGAGTCTAAACAAACGAAGAACTAGTTGTTCACATGATGGAACGAACACAAAACAATAACTATTTACTGAGGATAGACAAAAAATGTTACATTTTTACATGCCAAGAGGTCACATGGGGTAAGTTATTATTCAGAACATACTACAATAATACTCTATAAAGTCTTTTATCATGTTATGCACGCAGATATTGCAATTATTATGGTAATTTCCCCACCCCCAAATTAGAATCGAACATTGTCCCCAATGTTAACACTAAAAATCATAGGAAAGAAAATCATAACATGATATCAGAGGAGTTTAAACAAATGAAAAGAAGGTGTATAAGTGTTACCAGATGCTTGGATAACGACAAATGGAATGTTTAGACAAGCGGGGAAAGAGAGGAATCAACCTCTCTATCAGTAGCAGGAGCAGTGCCATCCCCTTTCGAGGAGGCTGCGACATTTGTTGTTGTCTTAGGTTTTGCTCTTATCGGACTTTTTATTGAGGCACCAGAGGGACTGCCCCGCCCTTGCTCTTCTTCCACACAGAGGTGCTTTAGCATATCGACCTCGCCTTGTAGGTGGGCATTTTTATGTTCCAGCGCGTGTATCTAGTCGTGGTTGGCTTTGGTCTGTGCAAACAGCGCGTTCAATTGGGAGAGAATATCTTCGTTGGATAGCTTTGAGCACTTTCGGTAGAAGCCTAGATCCCTGGCCTGTTCCACCTTCTCAGATTCTGACGACACTGATACAACATGCTCATTTTTCCTTTTCTTGCTCTCAACCTTCTTTGCCAACAACGAAATCCGACATCCACACCCACTTTCCATTAACCATCTTCCCGAACAGTATGCTTTGTAGGCTTCTCAAATCAATTTGATCCGGGTGGTTCACCACCGTCAGCCTGTTTCGGTCTTCAGGTTTGAAGACCCCTATTGCTTCCGCTATGCACGTTACAATGCTGCCACAACATATTAGGGAAGAGTTCTTCCGCCCAAAAGCACTAACATAGTCCCCAAACCAGAACCCTGGATTCATCCTGTGCCCAGTCATCATGCTCCATAGAGCAGTAAGGTCTGCGTTGGGGATGGTTGCTTGGTTTTCTCGTGCAAAGATGATGCCAGAAACTAGTTTGTGCAGATAACGGAGGGCGTAGCCCTCGATGTTAGATGCTTTTGAGGCACTCCCATCATAACTTGGCTGGCCAGAGATTGAGTGCCAGAAAACCATCGGGTTTAACTCGTCTAGGGTTTCGGTGAAAGCCCCCTTATAACCGTCCGATTCCAAGTCATCATCATCAGTGGCACCGAGCAGGCTGTTAAATGTGTTCAAAGATGGCCGCTGGGTATGGGTCATAAGCCGGAAGCTGAATTTCCCCTATTCTTCAAGGTCAGTGATCTCTAGGTCATGTTTGAATGTAGCCAGAAACTCTAGTGTGAGTTCCTTGTAAGCGGGCTCCTTCATTTCAAAGAAACAGCCAAAGTGGCATGCTTCCATGCGCTTCTTAACACGCTCCGAAAGTTTAAGCTTTTTCAGAGTGTCCCAGCAGATCGTTCTTATGGGCCCGAACTCCAGTTGAGCCAAATCATCATAATACTGCTGCACATTAGCGTCTTTGAACTGTGATAATTTCTTCACCAGTTTTTCATCTGGCACGAAAGCCACTGTACTTGTGCCAACCATTTTGCCTTTTGCTTTGTCCTTCTTCACCCCTTCTATTTTCTCTTGCTTTCCAGAGCCGCGAGTCCTCATCCTGAGACTGAGACTAAATAGCTGCACCCGAAATGGTTATCAAAAGAAATATGGGGAACAGTGTGTGAGAGAGAAATAAGAAAATGTTTACTAGGGTCCGCAATACAGCCCTCGTCCTTTAAGTGGATAAAGTTCGAAACGGCCTGCTGCCAGAACCGCCATAATGACAATGCTTCTCTTAACGCCACCTGTAAGAGTGGGTGTGGCAACAGCCGCGGACGGATGAAAGGATGCTTTTGGGGCGGGGTGCGAACGGTTACTTTTTTGAAATTGACTACACTCCACCTACTTCGAATTTACCGAGAGAGAGGTGTGCAGGCAAAGTACAACAAGTAGCCCTTAAAATAGTGTGATTTGATGCCCCCTTTATCCTCAAGTTTTCGATTTAAATTTCTGGCCAATTTATTTCCCCCCCAAGAGCTTTTCTGTCCCCTTTTTCTCACAAGTAAAAATTAAAACTTCACCCTAGTGGAAGGGTAAAAGTTTATATTTTTGCTTGCAATTAAATGGTGAAAATCAAATTGTTATTTTACGGACCCTTATGGCAACACTGAATTAATTTAACTTGACTAGACAATCATACATAAAAATTTTGACAAAATTATAATAAGGTACAAAAGTCTGAGGGTACTCCCCTGCTGCAATTGATGTTTGCAGCGAACACCATGTTCCTGATGCTAGTGGCTTGGGGGTCCTGGAAGTGGACAGTGTCACTTGCACCTTCAAGTCCAACTAGAAGACATCTAATCAGTTCATTGTCTAACTTGTTCAAGTGAATGTAATAAATATGACCCTTTATTTAGTTGCAACATACTTATTCAAGTGAAATAATAGATATGACCTTTTATTTAGTTGCAGCATACTTATTCAAGTGAATGAAACGGATATGACACTTTATTTAGTTGCAGCATACTTATTCAAGTGAATGAAACAGATATATGATCCTTTATTTAGTTGCAGCATACTTATTCAAGTGGATGAAACATATATGTTTATTTAGTTGCAACATACTTATTTAAGTGAATGAAACATATATGACCCTTTATTTAGTTGCATCATACTTATTCAAGTGAATGAAACAAATATATGACCCTTTATTTAGTTACAGCATACTTATTCAAGTGAATGAAACAGATATATGACCTTTTATTTAGTTTCAACATACTTATTCAAGTGAATGAAACAGATATATCCCTTTCTTATGCTTCACTATATAATATGCTTCATACACAACCCTTCACTACATGTTTCATACATGCAAGTTTAGTTCTTATATATTCATGTCTGATTAAGGTATACAAGCTTAATCAATCATATCATACACATGCAAGCTTCATACACATGCCCAATTTATGTCAAACAAACATACAAGCTTAGCCAGTTCATACCAATTTATTTAATTGTAGCATACTTATTCAAGTGAATGAAACCAGATCACGATAATCAGCTAACTTGTTTTGTCTAACTTGTGCAGATATGACTTCATACATAACCCTTTACTAGTCAGTTCATACCAATATTCATACAAGCTTCATGCACATACATATTCATACAAGATTACATACAAGCTTCATGCATATACTCGATAAGATAACATTCAATCACATATACATACTCAATAAGTTAAAGAAATCTTCCCATGTTATAGGCATGAACTAATCAACCATCTCTTCAATCAATCTTTCCATGTACATAAGCATTCTTACTATCCCTACAAATATTATTTTCAAATAAAAAGGGAATAAGATCGGTTCATAATCCCCATTGTTAATAATATTTGCAAATAAAAAGAGCAAGATTTACCTATCTCAGCATCACCCACAATAGCATCACGAAGTATATTGCCCACTTGTAAAATAAAGACCCACCGTCTTCATTAGTGAACCTCACAATGAATACAATAAAATCAGTGTATCTAAGCGAGAGATCTAACCTTCTCAATAGTAAGTCTGAAAATTAATAAATCCTTATTCCAACAGCTGAAATCCACATCCACAAGAGTAAATATGATGAGGCAAAGATAGATTAAGGAATAATGAAACTCTAATACATCAATGAACAAAGTAAATATGGCTTACCATTATCATGTTTCGATCTCAGTCCCAGTGATTTGCATGTAGAAAGCAACCATGAAGATAGCCAAAGAGAGGGATGAGAGAGCTGAAGCTTAAGCTGAAGGCGAAACCTAATTTAGTCTATAGGTTATGGTTTATATATAAGCTGAAATTTGGGATTGGGTTGCACGGTTTGATCAAGGCCAGGTTTCTAATTTGTTGACCCCCGTGTCGGATCACTCTCCTATATTGCTTTGTATCGAGACTATTATTGATACTCGACCACAACGGCACTTCCAGTTTGAACAGAAGTGGCTACGTGAACCTACCTTCCCCGACATTGTGGATTCTAAATGGCATTCGTCGAACAGACCATCCCTCATGGAACGGCTCCGGAGCATGGCTCTTCATCTGACCGTGTGGGGGTAGGGAGGTTAATGTTCAACTTAGGTCTGCTATTAAACAATGTAATCAGCAACTTGAGGTTCTACGGCTGGGATCATCAGAGGAGGAGTCCGCGACTTTCGAACAGGAATGCCTCCACTTGGTGAAACTGTTAGTTTGGAAGAAGAGCATTAGTCTCAGCGAGCCAAGACATTGTGGCTTCAAGACGAGGACTCGAATACCAGATTCTTTCACTCATTTGCAAATGGTAGATGGCAGTGAAATAAAATCTAGAAGCTACAGGATTCAAATGGGTTATGGGTATCTGATACCAGTGACCTTTGCAGGGTAGCAACCGATTACTTCACTCATATCTTTTCTCCAAGCTGCTGTTCTTTTGAACCTGTTATTTGAGTGCTTCACATAAAGGTTACACCTGGTATGAATGACGAACTATTGCTACCTTTCATGAAGGATGAATTTCATCGTGCTTTATTTGAGATGCACCCTAATAAAGCATCAGGTCCCGACGGCTTTAACCCGGGGTTCTACCAAGCCTTTTGGGAAACTCTTGATGATGATTTATTCCAAACTGACAAGTTCTTTTCTGGAAAACCTCAACAAAACTGTGGTCACCCTAATCCCCAAATGTGAGGACCCTCGGTCTATGAAGGATCTTTGACCCATTTCACTTTGCAATGTCGTCTATAAGATTGTGGCTAAGGTGCTAGCTCACAGATTAAAGCTGGTTCTTCCAACTTATCATATATTCTACTCAATCTGCTTTCATCAAAGGGCGATCTATTATTGATAATGTCCTGGTTGCTTTTGAATTGATACATAGTATGAAGAAGAATACCCATAGCAAGCAAGGTCATGTGGCTCTCAAAATTGACATCATCAAAGCTTATGATCGTGTTGATTGGAATTATCTTGAGGATGTGATGATTAAACTGGGCTTCTCAGAGAGGTGGGTGCGACTAATCAAAATGTGTGCCAGCACAGTTCAATACTCAATTCGAGTTAATGATCAACTTGTAAGGCCTATCACTCCATCCCAAAGATTGAGACAAAGAGACCCTCTCTCCCCTTACCTATTCCTTATCTGTGTCGAAAGCCTATCTGCATTGTTAAGGGATGCTAAGAATAATGGTGAAATCCATGGTTACGCTTGCCATTCTGAGGCCTTTATCCTGCCCCGTGCATTCCAAGATTTTTCGACCCGAATAATCAACCCATTTCCCAAGCCGAGTCTCACCGCTTTTCTAATTCATTTTAGTTTAGATTAGTGCCCCCCACATCTAGAGGAGCTCCTGCCATTTCTCATCTTCTATTTGCCGATGTTGCTCTGTTATTTTTGCAGGCTGATATTGCTGAATATCGCACCCTGAAGAGAGTATTAGCAGTTTATGGTATGGCTTCGGGCCAGGAGATAAATTTCGCGAAACCCAGTATTATGTGCAGTAATAATATGGCCGCTGAACTCATGCATGGAATATATACAGTACTAGGGCTGGCTAATCCTTTGAATAATGGACGATATCTTGGACTTCCCTCTCTTGTTGGAAGGAAGAAACGAGCTATCTTCTCTCATTTTAAAGAAAGATTGTGGAAGAAATTACAAAGATGGAGAGGAAAACCACAATCAAAGGCGGGGCATGCAACCCTCATTAGATCTGCAGGTCAGGTAATCCCAGTTTATTTCATGAGTGTATTTTTGCTTCCTGCGTCTACTGCTGAGGAATTGCAGCATATGATTAATTCCTTTTGGTGGGGTAATAAAAAGGATGGCTCTAGGGGCTTGAATTGGTTATCCTGGGATAAGTTATGTGTTCCTAAATATGTTGGTGGTTTGACTTTTAGGAACTTTACAGCCTTTAACTTAGCAATGTTGGGAAAACAGGGGTGGAATCTCTTAACCCATCTAGACTCTCTAGCTAGCAGGATCCTCAAAGTTAAATATTACCCCGGGGGGACTTTATGAATGCCCGCCTTGGCCATTCTCCTAGTTTCATATGGCAGAGTGTCTGGTATTCTCAGTTATTGCTAAAGGAAGGTCTTCGTTGGAAGGTGGGTGGGGGTGACAGTATCAGTGTATGGAATGACCCTTGGCTCTGGGATCCTTTGAACAAGTATTTACAAACACCTATAAGACAGGGCCTTGAAAACTTGAAAGTCCGCGATCTATTCATCCCCAACTCCCTTAATTGGGATATTGAATTACTTTTTGAATTATTCCTCCCCTGTGATATAACTGAAAGGCTCAAAATCCCTATCATTGGCAGGAGTAATGTTGATCAATTGATTTAGGATGGGTCATCTTCTGGTCATTATACTGTCAAGTCAGCTTACTGGATTGCTACTGAGGTGGTTGAGTCAAACGCTCATCTTCAGATCGTTGAAGATTGGGATTGTTTGTGGAAGGCGAATGTTCTAATGAAAACCCGATACTTCTACTAGAGACTGACTCGCGAATGTTTGCCTACTATGCTGAATCTTAATCGTCGCGACATTCCCCTTGACAATCAGTGCGTGCTTTGTAGGCTCGACATCGAGGATTCCTGGCATCTGTTTCTTGAATGCGAAGTGGCTAGGGATGTCTAGCGAGGGTCGGGCCTTTGGCAGGTAATACAGTCATAGAAAGAGTATGCCGAGGACTTAAGGGCCTTGTTCTTCGCGGTTATGGCTAATATTTCTGAAGTCCGTCGAAGCCAGCTTATGACATTGATGGGTTGTATCTGGCAAAATCGAAATGCTAAATTATGGAATGACACTGATTCACAGGCTCGAGATTTAACCATGTAGGTAGGGGTGTGCAAAAAAACCGGTAACCGATTACCGAACCGATAACCGAACCGAAAAGTTACTTTGGTTCGGTTATTTTAACATTCTGGTTCGGTTCGGTTGTAGTTTTGATTTTATTTGGTTATCGGTTATCGGTTCGGTTAGTAAAAAAAATTATTGGTATAACCGATAACCGAACCGAACTAATATAAATATAAAAACTATAATTTATCTTTATAAATATATAAACATACAAAAAATTAAAGCCCAACCCAACCAAGAATAAAACCTTGATAACATAAAAAAAACAATGGCCCATTATCTTACCTCATTCAACCATTTACGATTTTAAAACCTAATTTTTCAGCATATATATAGCAGTCACAACATAATTCCTCTCCTAAAACCCTAATCTTTAAGGCAGTCACAGCCGCACTTCTCTCCACTCAAAACGTCCGTTTTTTCTTTCCCCTTCAATGGCGTCACTGCAGCAGTTGCGCCATTGAAGACATTTACTTCGGTCATCTCTTGCTCAGTCTCGCCTTTCTCGGTCTCTCTTCCTCCTCCATCGCTATTTTTGTTATTTCCTCAGTCTATTACGATTCTGTCGATTCTGTCTCTTTTGAGATCAAAAAAAGGTTAGATTTTGATTCCCTTTTTATTCTCTAATTTCTGACTTTGTTTTATTTTAATAAAATCATGTAATCTAAGTTCTTATGCATATTTTATTTGTTTGGTTTTGTTCTTGTATAAGAGTGACTATGAAGCATGTATTTGATTTGGTTCTATTTTTGTCTGAGATTTCATTGTTTTATTTTTGTATAAGACTATTGGTTCTGTTTTGTATAACTTTATTCTCAAATTATAAGTTTAAGTTTAAGTTGTTTTTAACTTTTGGTAGTTTGTTAAGTGATAATTATAAGTTTGCTGGTATTTGATTATTGATTTGCACTGATCACTATATCTATGTTATATATTTTATTTGTTAAAGTTTGTAATAGTTTGTTCTCTTTATCAGAGTATTAATCTTTTTTTTTGCGTGTTTTTTTTATCATCAGAATGTCTGCTATTGGAACTGTTGGGAATCAAAATCAAGAGCAGCCCCCACTTGTTATTCTTGCAAGTGATGTTCCTACAGGAGATGTTGCTGGAAATGTTGATGCCACTCAAAATGCTGCTGGAAATGAGAAGCAGCCATCTGAATCTACCCAAACTGATGGAAATTCCAAGGCAAAGAGTAAGAAGAGGAAGCAAGTCAAGTCTAGATCCATAGTTTGGAAGCACTTCACTAAGTATGAAGATAAAGAAGGCCGTGTCAGAGGTAAATGTATCTATTGTGAAAAGGTGCTAGCTTGTGATACTAAGATAAATGGAACAACTTCTTTGCGTAATCATGCCAATTCTTGTCTAAAAAATCCTAGTAGTATAGAAGCTCGTCAAAAGCAACTGTCATTACAATCAAATTATGACTTCTGGGGCAGCAGATAATGATAATGTTGGGAATTTAAGTTGTTGGAAGTTTGATCCTGAATTGATTAGGGAGTCTATTGTCAAAATGATTATTATTGATGAACTACCTTTTAGATTTGTTGAAGGGGAAGGGTTTAGAAAGTTTATGGCCATTACTTGTCCTAGGTACAAGGTTCCATCTCGTTATACATTTAGTAGGGATTGCTATCAAATGTACATGGATGAAAAGTTGAAATTGAAAACCTACTTTAAGAGGAATGGTCAAAGAATTAGCATTACCACTGACACATGGACATCTGTGCAAAGATTAAATTACATGTGCATTACTGCTCACTACATTGATAATGATTGGAAATTGAATAAGAAAATTCTGAATTTTTGTCCAATCTCATGTCATAAGGGTGAGTCAATTGGGAGGGAAATTGAAGAATGTCTACTTGAATGGGGTGTTAATAAGGTGTTTGCAATTACTGTGGATAATGCTAGTTCTAACGATGTTGCTGTTGCATATTTGAAAAGAAAGTTTGTGAATTGGGGGAGTGCAATTGTTAGTGGGAACTATTTGCATATGAGGTGTCTTGCTCATATTACTAATCTTGTTGTTGTTGAAGGTTTAAAAGAAGTTAATTTGTCTGTGAAAAGGGTGAGAAATGCAGTTAGATACATTAGGGCGTCTCCTGCTAGATTGAAGAGGTTTAAAGAGTGCATTGAGTCTGAAAAAATTGAATGTAAAAGAACACTCTGTTTGGATGTTCCTACTAGGTGGAACTCGACATACCTAATGTTATCTACTGCTGAACAATTTGAAAGGGCGTTTGATAGATATGAATATGTTGACCCTTGTTTCAAAATTGATTTGAGGTGTGAAGATGGCACTCCATCTTGTGTTGATTGGGATGTTATTAGGAAATTATCACTCACTTTGCAGTTTTTTTATCATAGCACATTGCGCATTTCTGGTTCATCATATGTTACATGTAATACCATTTGGACAGAGATTAGTGATTTATATGGTGCATTGCTTGAATGGATTAAGAGTGATGATGTTGATTTGAGTCTTATGGGGGATAGGATGAAGGGAAAATTTGACAAGTATTGGGGGGATCCAGATAAAATGAATAAGTTGATATGGTTTGCTGCTGTTTTAGATCCTAGAGAGAAATTTGAAGTTATAGAAATAGCCTTTTCTCATATTTATAGTATGGAAAAAGGGAAAGTTTTGTTTCTTACTATCAAGACTTCAATGTTCAATTTGTTTCAAGAGTACAAAAATCAGCTCAATCCACCACAAATTGAAAATTTAAGTATGAATGAAACTCAATCAGTGAAAGAGGTAGGTAGTGGTGGGAATAAAGTGCCAAGGAATTTTTATAAAAGCATATACAAGAAGCAAAGAATTGAGGGTGGTGGTAGTGATACTAGAAAATCTGAGTTGGAATTGTACTTGAATGAAGAGTTACAAGATGATTCTTCCGACTTTGATATTTTGATATGGTGGAAGGTCAATTCAGCTAGGTTTCCCATTCTTTCTCAAATGGCACGAGATATATTGGTTGTCCCAATTTCAACTGTTGCTTCTGAGTCCGCCTTTAGCACCGGTGGAAGAGTACTTGATCCATATAGGAGTTCTCTATCTCCTAAAGTTGTGGAGGCTTTGATATGCACCCAAGATTGGCTCAAAATTTCAAAACAACATATATTTGTGGAAGAAGACCTAAGTGAGATGGAAAAACTTGAATCTGGTATTTTTCTACATTCTATTCTATCTAGTTATTTTAATAATTCTCTTATATAGATTGTATTTTACTAGAATTTACTAACAATTCTTTGTTTTTTTTTCAGAGTTTGCAAAAGCTAACATTGGTACTGATGGTGCGTGTTCGCCTGCTTTAAGTAGTAATAAGAAGAATATTTAAACTTTAAATTTTGTTGTTTCGTTTTTTTTATCTTGCATTTATTGATTATGTTCTAATAATGTTTTATTGCTTTATTTGATTTGTATTAGATTTTGATTTATCTTTATATTTCATTACTTTGTTGAAGTTTAATGAACTTTGTATTAATACATTTTTATAAATTTTTCAGGTCCAAGTCGAGTCAACTAGGACGGGTCAATGGTCTTTTTTGAGATTGCAAATGCAGGAAAATGTTTTTTGGCTGCAAATTTTTGTTAATATCACACTCTTGAATATTAATTTTTGTGGATGAAAATGTCCAATGATACTATATGGGCTGCATATTATTTTTTTGTGGATGATAATGTCAACATCCATATGTAGTTAACAGTGCTAAATATCACTGCAGTGGCTTTTCATTTTTTATAAAAATATAGAAGAGAGTTTTTTGGTTATTTGGTTGGTAACCGAACCGAACCAAAAAATTTCGGTTTGGTAAATTTCGGTTACTACTCTTATTTGGTTCGGTTCGGTTATCAAAACAAGTGATATTTCGGTTCGATTAACTGATAGTTCGGTTCGGTTAGTAACCGAACCGAACCGATGCACACCCCTACATGTAGGTGCAGAAAGCTTTAAAAACTGGAAAAGTTCTCAGCAAATGCAATGGGCCCCTATAACGAGCGTACCGACCTACAACCTTTGGCACCGTTCAGGCCCTGGCGTACTAAAGTGTAACACGGGTGTTGGGATTTTTGCTGCTGCAAATTCATTTGGAGTTAGTGCTGTTCTTCGATCCTGCTCGGGTGATTTTGTGGCTGCTAGAATCGAGCGTTTCGATGGAATACTGCATGTCAAAGAAGTTGAAGTAATTTCCTTGCTGCAGGCGGTGCGTTGGGCAGTTAGTGAAGGCCACCAACATGTAATATTCGAGAGTGATGCCCAAACTGTAACAGATGCAATCCGAAGACTGTGTGAGGATGTTTTTGAGTTCGGGAGCATAATCATACGCTGTCAAGAAATCTTACAAACTCATCCCACTTTCTCCATGGAATTCATCAGACGACAAGGCAATGAGCAAGCTCATTCGTTTGTGCAATCTGCGCGAAACCTTACTTGTCCCGCTGTTACTTATAGATTGCCGAGTTTTATTTCCACTATAATGTTGAAATTTTGCCCACTTGTGGCACATTAATGGACTTCTATTTCAAAAAAAAAAAAAAAAGAGAATTTACCTAAAAAGGTGAGCATAATTTCTCATAAAATGAAGGGTGTAGTATTACAAATTTACATGCAAGGAAGATATTAACCTAAAGATATTTAAAAAATTAGAATTTTTTTATTTATAGTATATTAACTAGACGACAAGGCAATGAGCAAGCTCATTCGTTTGTGCAATCTGCGCGAAACCTTACTTGTCCCGCTGTTACTTATAGATTGCCGAGTTTTATTTCCACTGTAATGTTGAACTTTTGCCCTCTTTTGGCACATTAATGGACTTCTATTTCAAAAAAATAAAAATAAAGAGAACAAGCTCATTCGTTTGTGCAATCTGCGCGAAACCTTACTTGTCCCGCTGTTACTTATAGATTGCCGAGTTTTATTTCCATTGTAATGTTGAACTTTTGCCCTCTTTTGACACATTAATGGACTTCTATTTCAAAAAAATAAAAATAAATAGAATTTACTTAAAAAGGTGAGCATAATTTCTCATAAAATGAAGGGTGTATTATTACAAATTTACATGCAAGGAAAATATCAACCTAAAGATATTTAAAAAATTAGATTTTTTTATTTATAGTATATTAACTATAACTCATATTTTTAATGCCCTCACGCAGGATCAAACTACGGACCTTCAGTTTACAAGACTGACGCTCTACCACTGAGCTATAAGGGCTTGAATAATGAAAATTATTTGCCATTTCTTATATTAATTTGTAAGCAGGACAAGAAACTTGGTTTGATTTGAAATTAACATTAAAAAATGTTTTTATTTATGTTTATCTTGTTATGGAACCGATTAAACTAAAAGCTCGAGTTAATAGTTAAAGGTCCACTTCATATTAATAGCTGATATATCTATTTAAATAATATTGTTGACTATTGAACTAACTAAGCTTCCAAATTATAAACCTTAAAAAAAAGCTTCCAAATTATAGAATTAATTTGAGTCTTAAAACATAATAAGATGGTGAAAAAGGATTAAGATCAAATACATTGATTTAGTAGGATCCATGAACTTAACTTCATTGCTTTCCCACGCACGAAGCAAATAGGCCCTGTGATGTGGTTCAGTTTTGGAATGGAGGCGAAGAGAGACCAAAAGAATAATTCATTTTGATCAACGAGTTTTTGGGAAAAGAAGTTCACCCGTAGGCCTTTTATATCTACAGAGATCTTGTAAATTATATTTAATATTTATAAATTATGTTTTATCGTTCTTTCAACAATATATGTTATCAGGTCGATTGATCAAATGGTCTCTATTATTCTCTTAATTAGAGATAATATATTCTATATTTAATAAATATATGAAGGGAAAGACTATGCTATGAAAGTTCGGATCGGTTTACCAATTAAGGTTGACTTGACTGGTTAATGGCTTCAAGTGACTTAAACCAGATCTCAAGTTTGAGTCCTAACATATGTAGAAAGCTTTACTTGTGAGATAATCCACTTAAAGAGTGTCTGACGAGTTTCAAACCAAGAAATCAGACTATATATATTAAAAAAACAATAGGGGAAAGTAAAAAAATAAACCTTGTGATTACACATGTTTTCGATCGTAGTCATGTGGTTTAAAAATTTACAAAACGGTACATTGAGGTTCATTCCGTTAGCAAACACATACCAAATTGACTAATGGTGTTAAAAGTCAAAAGGAAAAGAGTCAATTTGGTCCTTATATTTATTTATTTTATAAATTAACCCTCCTTATCATCTAATTATCATAAACAACCCCAAAAATTAAAAATAAAAATCAAATACACATACTTTTCCATCTCTCTCTAATTTCTTATTTTTCTTCTTCTTTCTCTCTCTTCTTATTTTTCTTCTTCTTTCTCTCTCATAAATCACAAGATACAGAGACAAACTGTTTATTTAGCAGAATTAACAGCACAAACTTGAGTTTTTAAGTAAATAATGAGAATAGAGAAACTCACTTAATCCACTATAAACTTAATCCAAAATGACATGGACACTGAATATCTTTCTTATCATTTCGGTTGATTTTCCTGAAAGAGCCGATAATTTACTGTTGGCAACAACAAGAACAGTGGTTGTTCGACGGTTATTGATGTCAACTGCTAATCTAGTTTGTGCTAACGCAGCATTAAAGCTGCTAAAATCTGGTTTGTGCTAACGTAACATTGAAGCTGTTGTTATTACAATATGATATGATATATGGTGATGAGGTGTTTTTATTTCTTTAATTACTTTTTTAGTATGGCTTGCTAAGTTTATAGTGAAGTTAATTTCTCTTTCTTATGCAGCTTGTGATTTATGAGAGAGAAAAGAGAGAAAGAATAAGAAAAATAATAAGAGAGAGAAAGAGAAAGAAAAATAAGAAATTAGAAAGAGATGGAGAAGAAAGTGTATTTGATTTTTATTTTTAATTTTGGGATTTGTTTATGATAATTATATAATAAAAGGTTAATTTATAAAATAAATAAATATAAGGACCAAATTAACTCTTTTCCTTTTGACTTTTAACACTGTTAGTCAATTTGATACGTGCTTGCTAATGGAATGAACCTCAAAGCACAATTTTGTAAATTTTTAAACTATAGGGCTGCGATCAAAAACAGGTGTAACCACAATGTTTATTTTTGTATTTTTTCCAAAACAATATATATGTATTTTTTACATATATTATTGATGAAAATAAAAGTTTCATTGTTTTATTCAATTAATTATTTTAAAATTAAAAATTGTTTATGAAATAAAAATAATATATATAATTTTATGACACGTGAAATCCATATAAATTATTTTTTTAACTAACCATTAAAAATAATAATTCTAGAATTTTTTTTCATGGTTTTTTTTAATAAGAAAGTATGTGTTCGAATCCACAATCTCCCATCTCTAATTGTAGAGATGTACCAACTGAACTATGCTCGTTTGATGATAACTTTAGAAATTGATACACCTAGAAATATCTATATGCGATTTTTAGGCACATCAACCTTATGATATTCTTATTTATCATGTTTTTTTTTTTTGAAGAGTCTTATTTATCATGTTAAAACTTAAAAGAATAAACATCTGAAAGCTAATAAATTGACCTAATGTAAATGTTACTCTTTGCATTGGATCTAAAACTTCAATTGCACTATTTTTTTTGAAATCAAATCAATTGTATTAAACTTAGCGTGAAATATCGGCAATTACTGTGTTTCGGATAAATAGAGGGGCATGATCCCATTTCTGTAAACAAGAAAGACCTTTTTGCTAAACTATCAGCAACCTGGTTTGCCTGGCGAGGGACATGGGCGAGCCTAAACGATAGAAACTTCAACTGCACTATTAACATTTAAAAGTTTTAAATATCTTTATGTTTTTGTCTAATTATATTCAATAATATCATATTTTTTAATAAAATTTGTTGAATGCAGAAAGTAGGAGACGCACTCCACCACGTGTAAAAAATATTAAATAGATAAATAATTATAAATTTTTAAGAGTTAGGGTGAAATTTTTGAGTTATTGAATGCAATGGGATAAAAATAAAAAATTATTGAATATAATTAAATAAAAATAGAAATTATTAAATTAAATTGAAGGTGAATAATGAATCATTTGAAATTTGTCAAAAGTGAATTTTTGTAGCAAATTACATGGGTCAACAAATATATTAGGGCTAATAAATTTCATTTATTACTGTTTTTTAAAAAAAGGAAAAGAAAAAGAAAAGGATAAGCAATAGGACATAAGTAAGGGTCCAACTTTCAAAAAGTAAAAAAACAGAAAGCGCTTTGCTTAATTCCCTCTTAAAATTAAAAGCCACAACCCCTACATCCAACGGTCATCTACCACCATTTAAACTAATCTCTACCATCCGATATTTCCATTATTAGTCCATTTTCCCCTTCTCTTTCTTCTTCTTCTTCTATACTCTTTACCTCACACCCAGTCCCTTCACTGCTTTCCCTATTTGGAAAACCGCTTATACTGCTCAACTGGTTTTCCGGTCAACTCAGATCGGCTCTCTTGGCTTAGGTTTGTCCTCGATCCGTCGCTTTTATGTCCGTTTCTTATTTCTATTTCTTCTACGTTTTACTCTCTGTCACTATTTACATATATATGCGTACTGCGCAAGCAAAACTTTAAATATGATATACTAAAGACAAATTCTTCTTTATCCGTGGTTCAAGTTATTGATTTCGTTTTCTTAGTTTTCCATTTCGTAAATTGAATTTTATGTTTTCAATTTTCATTTTTCTTGCAATTTCTTAGCAAATCAGCTGACTTTCTTTTGTTGTTTGAAAGCATAAGAAAAATCGTGTTTGTGTGCTATAAGTAAGATATATGATGGAGCTCCGATTATTAATGAAAATATCTTCATTTAATAAATTATTGTTTTTATTTATTTTTATGGTTTGAGAACTTCTTAATATTCTTTTGATTTTAATCTAAAAGGACGAAGAAATCACTTTCAGAAGATAAGAAAGTAGAATCTTATGCTTTCCTTTTCATTAAATAATAGGAGTTGGAGGGGGTGGAATCGGAATCTCTTCCTATATTCGAGTAGGTTTGCTAACGTGCGCTTTGTGAATAGCGTGCAACCCGCGTTGTTTTTTTTCCAAATTGTATTATGGATTTTATTATTTATATAATACCGTTTGATTCTGTTACTATGAAGGAAGGATCAGTAACAGGAGATGTCTTAAGGCTTAAGTTTTATTAGAAAGAGAAAAAAATCTGAAGTGGTTGTCTTGTGTTAGGACTTTGCTCTTATAAAAAAAAGACTGGTGCTTTGTCTTTGACTGACTAAACCCTTTTTCTCTATTCTCATCTTTTCTGTTTTCTCTCTTTTCTCCTTCTCTGTTTGTAGGCTGTAACTTGGGCTCTTATTCATCTTCGATCGAGAATGGTCACTACTGGAGCTAAGCTCGAGAAACGTATCCTCTCTTATTTAGACTTTGCTTCTTAATTGGACTTCGTGTGCGTGTTATGCTTGATGCTTGCAGCTTTTCCTTTTTTGCCGTTTTTATGTGTCAACTTTTGTTTAGGCGATTTCTATGTTCTTTATATCTGCTTTTCATGTATCCTGTATATACAGAAAAATTGCAGTATAGAATCTATAGATCAAAAGGGTTAGTGGGGTCGGCTAGGCCTTGATATAAGAATAAAAAAAAAGTATGATATTTTGTATTTGCTTTTGGTTGGATTTATGTATTGAGTGCATCAATAATTGACAACTCAAACTCAATGCCATTGTGTTGTACCTGTAGAACAGAGCTTTTGTCTACTCATCCTCGTTAGAAATTTGATGAGCTTGAGTACAATATGTTCATTTGATGGCGAGCATTTCATTAATTTTGTTCATGAGCTTTTGGTTGAGTATCTCATTAATTATGTTCATTTGAATTCTTTTTAACACAAAACTATATAGTTTTGAAAATTTTAAAAAAAAAGTTTCACACAACTAGATAGTTTTTACATTTCACTCTTTATAGAAAGAACCAAACTTGTTTACACTAGCTTTTTCATGAATTTTATAATTGAGTTTGTTCATGAGCTTGTTCATGAATTTAAACTGAGTCTGCTTGTGAGCTTTGGAGCCGAGTTTCAACGTGCTCAAACTTGGCTCGTTTATAAGTTGAATTGAAAATGGTCGAGCTTTTATCGAGCCTACTTTGCTCATTTACAGCCCTAGTCCTTGCAAGTGTTTACGTATTTGATACAATTGTGTACTTTGTGCTTTTTTTTTCAAATCATGATTGTCTTTGATGAGCTTGAACAAGGATTTTCCTTGACTTTGTAATGCAGCTGAGCCTGTTCTTACAGGATTAAAGTCAGAGCTGATCAGTGAACTGGTTGAGCATGATGCGGTATGTTATTTTATCTATCTTGCTCTTGTTTTTCGTCGTCACGCAATCTTTTCTTGGTTAAGTGGCATTAGATTTATTGCTTTGAATTTCTGATCATTTTGCAGTGGCAACTTCCAGTTTGTGAGTTAGTGTATGATTTTTATTGGATTAATAAGGGTTTTAGTAAGAATCTGGGAAGTTTACTCTTTCTGTTTATAACATAGGTCCAGGGGTTGAAATACATGTGTCGCTAATATTCTTTACATCTTAAAGAAAGTCAGTGGTTGATCAAAATTCTCTCGATCACAACTTTACGGCTTTGTATATCTCTAGTCACACACATTACACAAATTTGTTCTTGTATTTGTGAGAGGATTATGATGGCAATAAGGCTCTCTCTTAAAGCTTGTAACTTGTTACTATATGATCATCTCAATTTTTTTGGAACATTTTGGTTTTCAGGCTTCTGCAAAAGAAAGAAAACCATCTTACTCAACCTCATCTGGGCGTGCTAAACTTAATCCCAAAAGTGAGGGAAATGGTACTAGCATCAAGGGAGGGGCTGATCAAGCGTTAGCTGGAGAGCACGGTATTAACAACCCACCTACTAGCAGTTACAGTTACTATTACCCAGGTGAGGTATTGAGGCAGTTACATGCTCTTGTATACAATCTCTTGGGCATATGCAAGCTTATTAGTCTATTGAGGCAGTTAACCCAATGCTGGAAATTAAATCATGTACTTGATCTTCGTTTAAGGTTAAGGCTTAGTTGGATTAACTTAAACCTTCTTCAAGTTCACAAACAAAAGTTCTTCTGGAAGTTGAATAGTGTACTAAAGTTAGTCTTCATTTTATTGACGGGAGTTGACTTTTATAACTGCCATGTTTTAGCTTTTAGGCTGGGATTACAATTACATGAAAAAAAGGGAAAATTCAGGTTGCGCTGTTGCAATTAATGCTCTGTATCTGTACAATGAGGTTTGTTATTTATTGGTTTTCGATTTATCTTTCTTAGAGTAGTTAAAGAACAAAAAAAAAATCATTCACTTGGCATGTCTTCATGTCCAGTAACTTAAACAGAACTTCTACTGCAAGATAGAGATACGATTACTTGTCAGATTGAGTTTGTCTCAGCCTCCAAGACATAAAATTAATTTGTATGAAAAAAAAAGATTTTTGGTTTCCACTCTAGACTAAGTTTCTTTCAGATGGGTAGTTATGTTGATTTTTATGCTGTATTGCTTTTGGGACTTTATCTACTCAGTGGAGGGCTATTGGTAGAACCTGGTGAGAATATTGTCCACCATCGTCCATGGAATGCTTTATATGGCTCGTGGATTGTTAGGGAGAGCTATAATGCTTCTTAGAATTGAAGTACTTTGACTTTTTGATTAAGGAAGATCTTTTGTGCTTACCTTAGAGTTAATTGGCTTCTAAAACTAGATGGTGGTTGAAATGCTGATTGCTAGGGTAGACGAGATGTTGATATGGTGGACTGGTTATGTGGGATTAAGCTAATGGGGCGTGTAGATGAGATGTTGACATGCTGGTGATTTTTTTTGCTAGTGGTGGGAACTTGATCGCAAATATAATTGACTGAATGTAAAGAAGTAGTCCTAATGTGATAAAAGTTGCTGCAGTGAAATGGCATAAGTTGGATCTCTTTGATTTCTCCAGACTTCATCACTGTGCTTGATGCTCATAAGATCTCAAATACATTCCATAGGAATATTATAATATTTTGCAATTTCTCGATTCTCGTTATTTCATCTGCATCTCTGAATTTACAATTTGAAAAATGTTGTTTTGTTAGTTTTTGAAAGGCATTCTGTGCTGCAGGATATAATGGTTCCTTCACACAAGTGGATGATCATGGTTACTTTCAAGTGGATGGGCCTCATATGGTATGTGTTTAACATTTACTAAGAAATATGTTGGCTAGAAAAGTTGGCAAAAATACGCGTAGTTCTGTTAAGTGATCAGTTTTTCTTATGTGATTAACTAACTACATGCATTTATACATCTGCTTCTCATTGGTATGTAATATAAAAGTTCTTTTTATTGGTTGACCATTTCAGGGAATGCAACCAGACAATGGATCAGTATTGTATTATTTACCTGGCTATAACACATATTCGGCTGGGTCAGTAGTTGGCATTGATGGGCAGAGTGTTGGTCAACAGCCATATTATTCTTCTGGATACATTCAGCATCCAGTTTCCTATGGGTCAGAAGCTGTGCCTTGTTATTCATGGGATTCCACATATGTCGGAGATGTCTCAAATGAAAATATTGGTTCTGAAAATGGAAAATATGGTTCAGGCTACACTTTTGCTAAGTCAAATAGTTTCAGCTCAACGAAACCTAATGGTAACAATGGTGTGAAATCTTGGAAATCAACACAACCAGTCAGACCTTCAAACAAGGTATATACATATCTGCAGGACATTTACAATGTTAAGACTTATTTGAGCCGCCACTTTTTATTTGCAATCTTATTAAAAACAAAAATCCTTAGGACTCAATCAGAATATAGGCTAAACGAGTTAGCTGATTAGTTGGACTTGCAATCAGCATTTCAACCACCATCTAGCGGCGGAGACCAATATGTAGATCATCGTTGCATTAATTCTGTCCGTTAGGAATTTAAATAGTTTCAATTTAAAATGTTATAATTAAAACTTTATTATATGATGTGGCAATGACTTTGGCAACTCTCAAAGAGGGCATTCTATTGGAGATGCTTTTAAGGACTAGGGGACTGAGTAAGTGGATATGAATTTGATATAGTGTATTCTGATCAAATGTTAGGATAATATCTAATAACGCCCTTGCTAGCTTGGAGGATGTTGGAGAAGAGTCAATCAACTCTAATCAGCTAGTCTATCTTCTGATTGATTATTGTGTCCTAAGGATTTTTGTTTTAATAAGATTTAAATTGCTTGAAGAATTGAAGATAAAAAGTGATGGCTCAAGTGAGAGAAAGAGTTCTATCGTCTTCAATTCTTTTATATATATATATATATATATATATATATATATATATATAGTGGTTTTAAGCAGGGTTCGGAGTAAATAGGAATTTAAAACTCTTACTACTAATAATTTTTTTTTTCTTTTTTAAGAATCTTACTACTAATAATAATTGAATTCTTAGGTAACCTCTCAAATTCTTAAAACACTATACCATAAATACACTTGTTACATTTTTTTTTTAAATAAATAAATAATATAATTATCTTTATCTTCTGGAATTAAATTATTATTTATTTTATTATTATTTCTATACTAAAATGATTATGATGCATGCATGTATTAATATCTACATTAATTATTTTGCGGATCGTTACAATTCTTCCCTTTCAAAAAAAAATTTCGTGAAATTTATGTACCAAAAATATCGAAGATTAATGAATCGCTCAGAATACTGGCCCAGCTTCTTTTTTTGACGTGCCTGGAGTAGTTGTAGGGTCGGTTTAGGTCTTACTTTTTATATTTGTAGGTGTTCCAAAAGGATCAACTCTGGAAGTTTGTTGTACGATTCGGTGATCAATTCTTACTCAAGCTCTGAATCGTTTGCTGATATAAACATTTTGTGTCGCAGGTATCAACTTTGGCTGGTTCTGATTTCTCGGCTGGCCTCATGAAGGGATACAATAATGATAGAAATTTTTCTTCATATTCTTCCCATAAACAAGGTTCATTCTCACAGAATGTTCCTATGAACTATAGACAAAATGGAAGAATTTGGAATGGGAACGATAGAAATATATCAAGAGACAAATTCCCTAGGAACAGTGATCTGGAGACCTCGACTGAATTAACTTGCGGTCCAAGGGCATCTAGCAAAATTGCACCCTTGGAATCACCTGTCAAGGAAGATTTGGGAACTACAGTAAGAAGGGATCAGTATAATCAACCAGATTTTGAAACTGTGTATACAAATGCCATGTTCTATGTTATCAAATCTTACAATGAAGATGACATTCATAAGAGCATAAAGTATAATGTATGGGCTAGTACCCCAAATGGAAATAAAAAGCTAGATGCAGCGTTCCGTGATGCAGGACAAAAGTCAACTGAATCTGGCACAAAATGTCCAATTTTCCTCTTTTTTTCTGTGAGTTGAATAGCATCTCTTCTTTAGTCTATTGCAGGTTGTATGCTCTGAGACAATCTCATGATTCACCCACTCTTGTCTCGTTTTGATCGTAATTCCAGGTTAATGGAAGTGGACAGTTTGTTGGGATAGCTGAAATGGTTGGGCAGGTGGATTTTGATAAAGACATGGACTTTTGGCAACTTGACAAATGGAATGGTTTCTTTCCAGTTAAATGGCATGTCATAAAGGATATTCCTAACAATCAGCTGCGACATATTATTTTAGAAAATAATGAAAGGAAGCCTGTAACTTTCAGCAGGGACACACAAGAGGTATCCATCTTCTATTTCATTCTTTTGAAATTCTATTTTCAATTTTATACTAACCTTCTTCCGTGGAAGCCTCTCTGGTCCTTGAGAAGTGTATTATCGTCTGTTTACTGTCTTCTTTTAAGAAAATATGGGCGTAGCTGGAAACATTTAAGAGTTGAAAACATTCTGTTGGTATTATTATTTTGAAAGTCTGCCAAGTTAACAATGAATGAAAACATGATGCGAGATTCATTATTCCCCATCCCTTGCCTCTTCAACATTACTGAATTTGATGTGTTGGTGTAATAACTTTCAGATACCACTGAAGCAAGGTTTGGAATTGCTGAAAATTTTCAAGAATTATTCAGCTAAATCATCGTTAGTAGATGACTTCAATTTCTATGAGAATCGAGAGAAGGCTTTTCATGCTAAGAAGAGCTTTAATAAGCCTGCAACTCTTAGAATGGAACATACAAATGTTGATTTTGCTGTAAGTTTCCCCTTTTCTGGACTTGATTAGTCTTTATGGTAGGAACAGACCATGATACTTCATTTTATTTCTTGGTGTAGAATAACAATAAAGTCGGAGACGATGAAGATGAGTCGGGAACTGAGAAAATAATTAGTCCCTCTTCTATCATTGATCTGACTAGGAATCTGTCGCTCAACGGATGCAATCAGAAGAGTAATATTATGTAAAGAAGGAAATAGAAAATTCAGTTGGTCATAAAGGGAGCTCAAGATTAAGTTTTTATTTGGTTTAATTTATCATCCTTTTGTCCATTTAAAGCCAGTTAAAAGAAGGCTGTTTATTTATTCTTTAGATTAGAGTTGTATTTTTCTATTTTTGTTGGTGGTTCCTTTCCTCATACATTATGTTTCAATATAAATTAGCATTTGCAATTATGTTACAAGATTCAATAATAAGTTTGTCCTGCTGATGAATCATTTTGTTTATCACAAAATGTGTTCATAATGTTTATATTTCTTGTCTTTTAATTTTGATGATCCAATGTATGACATTAATGAAGGTGGTGAGCATAGGGATGCAAACGGGGTGGGACGGGGCGGGGAATGCATTTCCCATCCCCATCCCTGACTAGTCGGGGATTCTCCGTCCCCATCCTCGCGAGTTTGACGGGGACAGATTTGTCCCCCATCACCGTTTAAAGATACATTTTCCCTATTCCACATCCCAGTCCCAGCGGGGAATCCCCATTTATATTTTTAAAAAATAAGTATATATTTCTTTTCTCTGTCTCCTTTCTAATTCTAGGTTTTGTACGAAAGAATGGCAGAGATGCTATGCTTTTAGTTTAGTTTAGGTTAGGAAAAATATCCATTTATTCCTTGGTTATTTATCCCATTTAATTTTTTATTTGAAAATAAGTCTGTTTAATTTAAGCTAAATGTTATAAATTATAATATTTAATGTATAATTTTAATTATAATGAGGAATAATTGGGGATTCGTCAGGGATTCCCCATCGAGGATTAACGGAGCGGGGTCGGGGATACCATTCCCCATTCTCGTCACGAGTGATAAAATTATCCCCGTCCCCGTCCCATGGGGATTCTTATTGGTGATTCTCCATCCCCGCCGAGGCAGGTCACCGACGGGAACGGGGAATCCCTGCCCCACTTGCATCCGTAGGTGAGCAATTCTCAAATTCATTTTGGTCTTAAGTTTGGGAGAAATTCTAAAATGCAAGCAATGTAATATAACTACTCTAAAACTTGTTCGGTTTGCAGGAAAAATGTCTGTCGCGATCGTGACAGGTACTTTTCTTGTATTATTTTCTTTTGCTCCTTTGCATATCTTTTGCTCGTTTTATGCCGTTATTCTTTAAATGTGAATTTTCATCCGTGTTTAACTTGTTTCTGTTCAAATCATAAACAAACAAGTGAAATCTTTCCAAAACATTTAATAAAGTGAGCTAAATGTATGAATATGAACGTAAAAATGCATATGAAAATAGGTAAATTTCAGACATATCATTAAGGAAACAATTTAACAGGAGCAAGAGGTTTGTTCTTGGAAGCTAGAATTCGAGTCTGGTTTATATTTAAAGTTTTTGCAAGTTGTAGATTTTAAGCGTCGCCTGGAAGACCCGAGGGGATGAAATCGTTGGTCGATCGTGTGTTATCAAAACGAATTCGATGTGGGAATCGAACAACTCGGCATGACCGGAGTTCGGAGATATGTAGAGTCGCTACCCGGTTTAAACGGGAAAAAGTAACCGAAGGAGCAATCTCCGTTGTTACACAAACTAAGAACGCAACCTGAGGACAAAGGAAGGCGACAACAGCTAAGGGAGAGGAACTGAGAGGTTGCCTTGTGTAGTCTCTAATCTTTAGTTTAGGGTAAACTAGTGTAGGCAGAATTTTGTCTCTGGTATTGTGTGTTAGGTTTATCTTCCATAGCTTTCTATGTATGGCTAGGCTAAACCTAAACCCTAATCTTAACCTTAACAGATCAGGTTACAACTAGGCCATAAATGGATCAGTAAATGGGATAGGGCTCGTTTATTCCATTTATTTCTACATCTTCTACTCGCATATAACAGAAACATATTCCATCATATTGTCTCGTTCATACTCGCAAATAGTTCGTGTGATCGGCATACAATCGAGAACTCAAACGTTTTATACTCGTTGAAGATATACAACCTCTTCTTTATGTTATCAAGGCAAAGATCTCAATCTAAGAGAATGCACAAATGTTGATTGAGCAGGAGACTTGGAGGAGAGGAAGTCCACATCGGATATGTATTCTTTCTTGGGAATGATGCCATTTCATTAAAGCTGAGTACATATCGTATTCATTAGAAATTCAAGAGGTAGTTTAGTTGAATAGGTTCCTAAACAATCTAAATGTTAATTACTACCTCTAATACTCCAGTCATAGTTAAAAGTGATAATCAATCTGTTATTGCTTCCGTTAAGGATCACAGATACCATAACAAGACAGAGCATATAGAGATTAAGTACCACTTTGTCAATGACTTCATTGCATGTAAAAAAATAGTATGAAGTATGTGTCGACTCATGACATGATTGCGCATCCTCTTACCAAATATGTCAATAGAAATGTTTATATTAAATATGTTTGATCCCAAAGATTGCATATGATCTAGGAATACTTTTATGGTTTCATGTATTTTATGGACATGATTTATTAATAAAGGTTTCATATATTCAAGTGCAATTTTTTTGTTAATGTTCGGTATTATATATTACAATGCATGCCAGACAGAAAAGTAGTGCACTCACATAAGCGTTTACTTTTGTTTATCACATGGTGACAAATAGAAGGATGAGGCTGTTATTAAACAATTCGAGAGCATGTTCAATAATAGAAGCTACATTGCAGAAGGTATAAAAGCAATTTCATCATGATGCAAGATGATGACATGTACTAAATGTCTATGAAACAAATTAAATGTAATCTGAAAGGTAAGTTAGAGACAACTTAAAGCCTTATATATATATATATATATATATATATGGGGTTGGTTTCAATGGTGAGCACTAAATTATCTCCATGGATGGTGAGTGTTTAATATCCATTGGATCAAGATCTAATGGTCCATGATTTAAGTTGTGATTTAATATTAAAATGGGTTTTACCTGATGACATGTCAGTTGTAACTTGGAATATTGTGCTTTGAAAAACGTTTTCTCTTTTCTCAAGATATAACCAACTTCCAAGAAATAATTTTTTTCCGGATGTTTTTATTTTACATAAGAAAACATCTTCTTTTAAGTAATTTTGTATCCGTCTAATCAATGTTATATGCATTAAATCTTAATAAATGATTATTCATTGGGAACACGAAAAGCTTGACATTGAGAATGTACAATATTATTTATTATAACTAAATTAAACATTAATGATGTTCTAATTAATGGTGTTGTCCCCCTATTTATTACCTTAGAATTGTAAGCTCAATTTATAAATTTCTAGGATTGTAAACTCAATTTGTAAATCCTTAGGATTCCAAGATCAATTTGTAAATCCTTAAATTTTTTTTATTTCTTTAAGCATTCATTTATTTATAAACAATTAAACTTACAATCTCTATAATTCATATATTCTAATGCCACACTAATGACAATAATAAATGTCTAATGTCATCCATATAGATGTCGTATTAAATACTACTCCCTTCATGCAATTGATTTATATCCTCACACAAACGTAATGTAAATATCATTGAACAGAAAATTTTACGGAACTGAAACATCACTGAACTGAAACATTACTGAACTGAAATATTACTAAACTGAAACATCGCTGAACTGAAATATTTTGAATAGAAACATCACTCAATTGAAACATCACTCAACTGAAACATCACTGAACTGAAACATTACTGAACTGAAACATTACTGAACTGAAACATCACTAAACTGAAACATCACGAAACTGAAATATCACTGAGCTGAAATATTCCTGAACTCAAATATTACTAGACTGAAACATTACTAAACTAAAACATTATTAAACTGAAACTTCACTCAACTGAAACATTACTGAACTGAAACATTACTGAACTGAAACACCATTGAACTAAAATATTACTAAACTGAAACATTACTGAACTGAAATGTCACTAAAATGAAATATTAATTAATTGAATATCACTAAACCGAAACATCACTCAACTGAAACATTACTGAACTGAAATATTTCTGAACTAAAATATCACTGAACTGAAATACTACTAAACTGAAACATTACTCAACTGAAACATTACTCAACTGAAACCTCATTAAACTAAAACATTGTCGAATTGAAACATTACTAAACAGAAACATTATTGAACTGAAACATTACTGAACTGAAATATTACTAAACTAAAACATCATTGAACTGAAATATCACTGAACTGAAACACCACTAAACTGAAATATTACTAAATTGAATATCACTGAACCAAAACATCACTGAACAGAAACATCACTGAACTAAAATATCACTAAACTTAAACATCACTTAACTGAAATATTACTAAACTGAAACCTTACTCAACTGAAATATTACTAAATTAAAACATCATTGAACTGAAATATTACCGAATTAAAATATTACTAGACTGAAATATTACTGAACTGAAATATTACTGAACTAAAACATCACTAAACTAAAATATTACTAAACTGAAACGTCACTAAATTGAAACATTACTGAACTAAAAGATTACTAAACTGAAACATCAGTGAACTGAAATATCACTGAACTGAAATATTATTGAACTAAAACATCACTGAACTGAAACATCACTGAACTGAAATATCACTGTACTAAAATATTACTGAACTGAAATATCATTGAACTGAAACATTACTGAACTCAAAGATTACTAAACTGAAACATTACTAAATTCAAATATTACTGAACTGAAATATTACTGACTTCAAACATAACTGAACTCAAACATCACTCAACTGAAGCATTACTGAACTGAAACATTACTAACCTGAAACATTGCTAAACTGAAACATCACTGAACTGAAACATTACTGAACTGAAATATTACTGAACTAAAATATCACTGAACTGAAATATTACTAAACTGAAACATTAATCAACTAAAACATCACTGAACTGAAATATTACTGAACTGAAATATTACTTACTTCAAACATAACTGAACTCAAACATCACTCAACTAAAATATTACTGAACTGAAACATTACTAACCTGAAATATTACTAAACTGAAATATTACTGAACTGAAACATCACTGAAACATTACTGAACTGAAATATTTCAGTTCAGTAATGTCTAAAATATTTCAGTTCAGTAATGTTTCAGTGATGTTTCAGTTCAGTGATATTTCAGTTCAGTAATGTTTCAGTTCAGTAATGTTTCAGTTTAGTAATATTTCAGTTAAGTGATGTTTAAGTTTAGTGATATTTTAGTTTAGTGATGTTTCTGTTCAGTGATGTTTTGGTTCAGTGATGTTTTAGTTCAGTAATGTTTCAATTCAGTGATGTTTCAGTTCAGTGATGTTTCAATTTAGTGATGTTGCTATTTAGTAATATTTAAGTTCAGTAATGTTTTAGTTGAGTGATGTTTTAGTTCAATAATGTTTCACCTTAGTAATGTTTTAGTTTAGTAATGTTTGAGTTTAGTAATATTTTAGTTTAGTGATGTTTCAGTTTAGTGATATTTTAGTTTAGTAATATTTAGTTCTAGTGGTGTTTTAGTTCAGTGATATTTTAGCTTAGTAATTTTCGGTTTAGTAATGTTTCAGTTCAGTAATATTTTAGTTTAGTAATGTTTCTATTAAGTGATGTTTCAGTTCAGTAATGTTTCACTTTAGTAACGTTTCAGTTCAGTGATTTTTCATGTCAGTAATGTTTCAGTTTAGTCATGGTACAGTTCGGTTATACTTTAGTTCAGTGATTGTTTCAGTTCAGTGATGTTTTAGTTTAGAGATGTTTCAGTTCAATAATGTTTCAATTTAGTAATGTTTCAATTCATTGATGTTTCAGTTCAGTGATGTTTCAATTCAGTGATGTTGCTGTTTAGTAATATTTAAGTTCAGTGATGTTTTAGTTCAGTAATGTTTCAGTTCAGTGATGTTTTAGTTCAATAATGTTTCGCCTTAGTAATGTTTTAGTTTAGTAATGTTTGAGTTTAGTAATGTTTGAGTTTAGTAATATTTTAATTTAGTGATGTTTCAGTTCAGTGATATTTCAGTTTAGTAATATTTAGTTCTAGTGATGTTTCAGTTCAGTGATGTTTTAGCTTAGTAATTTTCGGTTTAGTAATGTTTCAGTTCAGTAATATTTCAGTTTACTAAAGTTTCTATTAAGTAATGTTTCAGTTCAGTAATGTTTCACTTTAGTAGCATTTCAGTTCAGTGATTTTTCATGTCAGTAATGTTTCAGTTTGGTCATGGTACGGTTCAGTTATGCTTCAGTTCAGTGATTGTTTTAGTTCAGTACTGTTTCAGTTCAGTGATGTGTCAGTTGAGTAATGTTTAAGTTTAGTAATATTTCAGTTCAATGATATTTTAGTTCAGTAATGTTTCAGTTTAGTAATATTTCAGTTTAGTAATGTTTCAGTTCAGTAATGTTTCAGTTTAGTGATGTTTTAATGTAGTAATATTTCAGTTTAGTGATGTTTCAGTTTAGTAATATTTCGGTTTAGTGATGTTTTAGTTTAGTAATGTTTTGGTTCAATGATGTTTCAATTCAATGATGTTTTAGTTCGGTGATGTTTCATTTCAGTGATGTTTAAGTTTAGTGATGTTTCAGTTCAGTGATGTTTCAGTTTATTAATATTTCAGTATAATGATGTTTCAATTCAGCTATGTTTCAGTTTAGTAATGTTTAAGTTTAGTGATGTTTCAGTTTAATGATGTGGCAGTTCAGTAATGTTTCAATTCAGTGATATTTTAGTTCAGTAATATTTTAGTTTAGTAATATTTCATTTCAGTGGTGTTTCAGTTTAGTAATATTTCAATTCAGTGATGTTTCAGTTCAGTGATGTTTCAATTCAGTGATGTTGTTGTTTAGTAATATTTAAGTTCAGTGATGTTTTAGTTCAGTAATGTTTCAATTCAGTGATGTTTTAGTTCAATAATGTTTCGCCTTAGTAATGTTTTAGTTTAGTAATATTTTAGTTTAGTGATATTTCAGTTCAGTGATATTTCAATTTAGTAATATTTAGTTCTAGTGATATTTCAGTTCAGTGATGTTTTAGCTTAGTAATTTTCGGTTTAGTAATGTTTCAGTTCAGTAATATTTCGGTTTAGTAATGTTTCTATTTAGTAACATTTCGGTTCAGTAATGTTTCAGTTCAGTAATGTTTCACTTTAGTAACATTTCAGTTCACTGATTTTTCATGTCAGTAATGTTTCAGTTTAGTCATGGTACGGTTCAGTTATGTTTCAGTTCAGTGATTATTTCAGTTCAGTAATATTTAAGTTCAGTGATGTCTTAGTTCAGAGATGTTTCAGTTCAGTAATATTTCAATTTAGTCATGTTTCAATTCATTGATGTTTCAGTTCAGTGATGTTTCAATTCAGTGATATTGTTGTTTAGTAATATTTAAGTTTAGTGATGTTTTAGATCAGTAATGTTTCAGTTCAGTGATATTTTAGTTCAATAATGTTTCGCCTTAGTAATGTTTTAGTTTAGTAATGTTTTAGTTTAGTAATATTTTAATTTAGTGATGTTTCAGTTCAGTGATATTCCAGTTTAGTAATATTTAGTTCTAGTGATGTTTTAGTTCAGTGATGTTTTAGCTTAGTAATTTTCGGTTTAGTAATGTTTTAGTTCAATAATATTTCAGTTTAGTAATGTTTCTATTAAGTGATGTTTCAGTTCAGTAATGTTTCACTTTAGTAACGTTTCAGTTCAGTGATTTTTTATGTCAATAATGTTTCAGTTTAGTCATGGTACGGTTCAGTTATGTTTCAGTTCAGTGATTGTTTCAGTTCAGTAATGTTTAAGTTTAGTAATATTTCAGTTCAATGATATTTTAGTTCAGTAATGTTTCAGTTTAGTAATGTTTCAGTTCAGTAATATTTCAGTTTAATGATGTTTTAATGTAGTAATATTTCAGTTTAGTGATGTTTCAGTTTAGTAATATTTCGGTTTAGTGATGTTTTAGTTTAGTAATGTTTTGGTTCAATGATGTTTCAGTTCGGTGATGTTTCAGTTCAATGATGTTTCAGTTCAGTGATGTTTTAGTTTATTAATATTTTAGTATAGTGATGTTTCAATTCAGCTATGTTTCAGTTTAGTAATGTTTAGGTTTAGTGATGTTTCAGTTTATGATGTGGCATTTCAGTAATGTTTTAATTCATTGATATTTTAGTTCAGAAATATTTTAGTTTAGTAATATTTCAGTTCAGTGATGTTTCAGTTTACTAATGTTTCAATTTAGTAATATTTGAGTTTAGTGATGTTTGAGTTCAGTGATGTTTCAGTTTAGTAATATTTCAATTCAGTAATGTTTCAGTTCATTAATATTTCAGTGTAGTAATGTTTCAGTTTAGCGATATTTCAGTTCAGTGATGTTTCAGTTTAGTATTGTTTCGGTTTAGTGATGTTTTAGTTTAGTAATGTTTCGGTTTAGTGATGTTTCAGTTTAATGGTGTTTCAGTTCAGTGATATTTCAGTTCAATGATGTTTCAGTTTAGTAATATTTCAGTTCAGCTATGTTTCAATTTATTAATGTTTCGGTTTAGTGATGTTTTAGTTTAATGATAGGTCAGTTCAGTAATGTTTCAATTTAGTAATGTTTTACTATAGTACTATTTCAGTTCAGTGATGTTTCAGTTCAGTAATGTTTCAATTTAGTAATGTTTTAATTTAGTAATGTTTGAGTTCAGTGATGTTTGAGTTCAGTGATGTTTCAGTTTAGTAATGTTTAAGTTCAGTAATGTTTCAATTTATTAATGTTTCAGTTTAGTAATGTTTCAGTTCAGTGATGTTTCAGTTTAGTAATTTTTCGGTTGAGTGATGTTTCAATTCAGTAATGTTCTAGTTTAATGATGTTTCAGTTCAGTGATATTTCAGTTCAGTAATATTTCAGTTTAGTGATGTTACAGTTTAATAATGTTTCAGTTCAGTAATGTTTCATTTTAATAATGTTTCAATTCAGTAATGTTTCACTTTAGTGATGTTTTAGTTCAATGATATTTCAGTTGAGTGATGTTTCAGTTTTGTAATGTTTTAGTTTAGTAATGTTTCAATTTTGTAATATTTCGTTTTAGTGATGTTTGAGTTCAGTGATGTTTCAGTTTTGTAATGTTTCAGATTTGTAATATTTCAGTTCAGTGATGTTTCAGTTCAGTGATGTGCTAGTTTAGTAATATTTCAATTCAGTGATGTTTCACTTCCGTAATATTTCAGTTTAGTATACCAATAAATTATTAGGATTATAAGTTCAATTTATAAATTCTTAGGATTATGAGCTCAATTTGTAAATCCTTAGTTTTTTTTTTTTTATATCTTTAAGCTTTCATTTATTTATAAACAATCATTAAGCTTACAATCCGTAACGTAACGTAATAAATATAAGCTCAATTTATAAATCCTTAGGATTGTAAGCTCAATTTGTAAATCCTTAGGATTGTAAGCTCAATTTATCTATAAATAGTCATTGAGCTGTCAATCTGTAACGTAACGTAACGTAACTTGACACGACGTAGTGTAACTTGACATGGCATAACATATTATAACGTGATGTAACGTAGCGTAACATAACATAATATAATGTTACATAACATGAATAATGTAACGTAACGTAACGTAATATGATGTAACGTAACATAATGTGATGTAACATGATGTAATATGACGTAACATAACGTAATGTAACACAAGATATACCATAACGTAACGTAACGTAACATAACGTAATGTAGATCACTAACTTTCACGAAAAATATTACTTTCATATAAAAAATTTGAACTTTACGTAAATCTCATATCTTTAGAGATAATTTACGTAAAATTGGACTTAATTAACATAAAGTTGTATTTTTACAAAAAAAAAAAATAGTAACATTGCAAAAAATCAAGTTTTACGTAAAACATTTGAATTTTATATAAATCTTATATGTTTAGGTGACGTGATGTAACGTAACGTGACATAAGCTCAATTTATAAATCTTTAGGATTGTAAGCTCAATTTGTAAATCTTTCGGCTTTTATTTTTATTTTTTCAAACTTTTATTTATAAACAATCATTGAACTTGCAATCCTTAATGCAACGTAACGTAACATAATGTAAGTAACGTAACATAACATAATAAATATAAGCTCAATTTATAAATCCTTAGGATTTGAAGCTGAATTTGTAAATCCTTAGGTTTTTTTATTTCTTTAATCTTTTATGGGATAAGGCACCAAAATAGACCTAAGGTTTTTGAGGAAGTACCAATTTAGGCTCAACGTTCAAAATAGCACTAATATAGGTTTAACGTTTACAACATAATATCAATTTAAGCTTAATGTTTACAATATAACATTAATTTAGGCATCACGTACAAAATAGCACCAATATAAGCTTAACGTTTACAAAATAATACGAATTTAAGCTTAACGTTTACAAAATATATCTAATTTAAGCTAAACGTCACAATTAAATTAACCATATTATATTTTTTTCTTATTAACTTTATATGTTTTCTTTTTATTTAATTCTATTTTCTTATTTATTATAATACAATTAATTAGTTTTATTGCCCATTAAAACCTTATATTTATTTTTCATCAACCATTCCATGACTCCGAAATTCCATGGCTCATGTAATATATGCAAACTAAAAGTAATTGAATATCCACAATATTTTGAACACTAGTAAATATAATATTGATGCTCAATTACTTTTAGTTTGCATATATTACACGAGCAATGAAATTTAGTAGTCATGGAATCATTTATGAAAAACAAATATAAGATTTTAATGGACAAGAATACTAATTAATTATATTATAATAAATAAGAATATAGAACTAAATAAAAAAGATAACATATAAAGTTAATAGGAAAAGAATATAATATGATTAATTTAATTATGACATTTAGCTTAAATTGTATATATTTTGTAACACGTTAAACTTAAATTCGTATTATTTTGTAAACGTTAAGCCTATATTGGTGTTATTTTGCACGTGAGGCCTAAATTGATGCTATATTGTAAACGTTAAGCCTAAATTGATATTATGTTGTAAACGTTAAGCCTATATTGGTGCTATTTTAAACGTTGAGCCTAAATTGGTACTTTCTCAAAAACCTTAGGCCTATTTTGGTAGCTATCCCAACTTTTATTTATAAACAATCATTGAGCTTACAATCCTTAACACATCGTAACCCAACGCAACGTAAGTAAAGTAACGTAATAAATATAAGCTCAATTTAGAAAATCCTTAGAATTGTAAGCTCAATTAATAATTGAGTGGTCACCGATGTTAAAAAAGTATAAAGTTCAGTGACCATACCGGAAAATTGAAGTTCAGTGGTCATAATATGAAAATTGGTAAAGTTCAATGGCCATGGGTGTAATTTACCCAAATAAAATCATCCACCAAAATTGACAAGGATTTTTTTGTTGATTATTTATTTATTTTTAATGTTTTATGAATTTATTATAGAAAGAGTAAGTATTTTTGGAAAATGTGGACAATCATTTATTATAGAGAGAAATATGCATTTAGGTAACCTGATAACTTATTGGTAACCTGCTATAGCAGGTCATTTATTTAGAATATAATAGTCTCCATGGATGGAGACTCACCATTGAGAACTCTTCCATATATATATATATATATATATATATATATATATATATATATGGGGTTGGGTTTAATGGTGATCACTAAATTATCTCCATGGGTGGTGAGCAATTAATATCCATTGGATCAAGATCTAATGGTCCATAATTTAAGTTGGCATTTAATATTAAAAAGGTTTTACCTGCTGACATGTAGATTGTAATTTAAAACCTTGTGCATTTTAAAAACCGAATTCTCTCTCATCAATTAATATCATCTTCTCTTTCTCTTTCCAAATTAATGCATAACGTTGAATTGTGCAACCAAAGGAATACGATTTCTCTCTCATGGCAGCCATTGACGATGCTAAATCAACCTTAGGCAGACTTTTTTCGACCGGAATCAATCTCAGGCAGTGTCAAAATGATCGGAATTAATCTCAGGCAGTCTCAAAGTGATCGGAATTAATCTCAGGCAGCCTCTATTCGACCAGAACTGATCTTAGTTTTAGATTAATCGTTTACCACTCTATTTCAATCCTCATTGATAAATAAATGGATTGAAAATGCAATGTAAAAAAATGTTGTTTCGATATCATATTAGAGAATATACATAAGAGGTTGTCTTATTATCAATCAAATATGAAGCATAGCCGAAATTCCAGTCATCTGTGTCATTTGGATATGAGTAAATATTTGTGATAAGTAAACAATGTAAAACAAAAAAAAATGATGTATTATAATTTGGTGTTACCTTTTAGCATATAGAATATATTGTCAAACGAAGATGTCTTCTTATGTGTTAAATACTACAAAGAAGATGTCTTCTATGGAATAATTCATATATACAAACTGTTATAAATTTGTGTTTAACACAGCCTGTCGAAATTGACACAACCAAATGATAATTAAACAAACATAAATTTGTAACACAGATTGATCGCCGAAACAATTGTTTTCACATAGTATGCCAAAAATATCTAGTTACTGTTTGTCAAAATATATATTTACATTTGACAAAGTATTTTTTGCCATCTTCCATATGCCATAGCATAATCTATAGCTTGTTGCAGTTTAGCCATTCGCCCATCATCCTCTCGAATGAGATCTTGACCGATTCGTTCCCTCTGGATGAATTCTGCAACGTGTTGTGCGCGTGATAGTCTTTCCAAATAGGTTATAAAACCTCCATTTGGCTCTGCAAATTGCATTATTTTAGTTAGATGAACATTTTGGTAAATAAAGTACATAGATATTGACAGGAAGCTTTACCTAGATACTTGTCCAATCTGTTCTTTGAATCAAATGTTGTGGGGTAGATGAAATTGTTTGGCTACAGAATCCAACAAATGAAATTATAATGCATCATAATACAGGGTAATTGTAATAAAGATGGTACACTTACAGAATTCAGTAGTGACTTGTATGGTGAATCATCTATCAACACAGTATTTGAAGCATTGAATTGTGGATAGCTATCCCAAACATGCTTCAAATCTTTAAACATTATACATTTTTTATCACGGGGGCCAAATGTGACATTTGTTACAACACAATGCTCTTGACCCTGAAAATCAAACAGTATAGTAAACTATTATATAGGAAACATGAATATTTCAATAGTTGATGTTGGAACGGAAAAGAATCCTAAAAGTTGGAAACAATTGTCTAACCCAAACAAACAACATTTGAACTTCATCAGCCAATGACATTCTAATTTTTGGAAGAATCTTGTCAATGTTTTTCCTGGAAAACACATAAGAAGACACTATAATTATAAAGTATTCAATGAACTTAAGAAGAATGTAAAAAGAGGATCAAATGTTTAGAATTCAATGAATCTTATAAGAATGTGAAAAATACCTCATCTTTGATGACCAAATTGCAACCGTAAAATTATCAAAACAGAATTTCATGAATGGAGTGATATGTGGGCGATGGCGACCGGTTCGCGAGCATATAAGTACCCCATTCAAGTCTAAAATCAGAAGCTTCTTCATTGGACAAGAGGGTGTCGGTAGTTCAGCTTCAGGATAAGTTAACAGCATCAGAACATTGCTGTCATCATCAACTTTTTCCTCCATTGTTTTCTCCTTTTCTGGCTGCTCCACCGTCCGGAATACAATCTCATACTCATCCTCCTCTTCTTCGTCAGACTCTTCGGGTCTTGGCTCATTAGCCTCTAACATATCCTCTGAACCCTCCATCTCCACACCACCCATCCCAACATCTCCATCTTCAAAATCAAAACAATCCATCCCAACATCCAGACTTTCTATGTCATCATCCATAGGCCCATCACCTTCCAGCTCAACCTCAACATCCTCTCCGTCATTCCCCACGTTCCTTAAATATGTTTTTTTTATCAAACACAATTTCATCTTTAGCTCTGACAAATTTGGAAAGGATCCAGCCTCTATTACTCGTCATAGTTGCCATACTTAACAAGTATAGAGCATCCATGAGATTTGTATTGACTGACCGGTTATCCCTCACAGTCACAGGAACATTGTAATGTTCAAAGACTACCGTCAAAAGATTACCATAAGGTAGATGGATTTTCCTTTGACGGTCTTTCTTAACCGCTCTGAACCTGTTCAGTATGTGATAGATAATCTGTTGAGCAAAATTCATCTGTTTCCCCTTTAACAGATGCCACAAAATAATCCTTTCGGCTAATGAGCATTTTTCCCTGCTACCATACTTAGGTAGCAGTGTCTTTATCACCACTTGATGTAAAAATTGGGCATGAGCCGTCATGTTTGTCGTGGCAAGGGGTAAACCAGACTCGTGTAGGACTTCCTTTATGAAATGTGTATCATTATACCCCTCCCATTCTATTTTTTTTATCAGCTGGGTTTTTAATGCAAAACCCATCCTCAACCGAAGGCATATCAAAAAGTTCATTTAACAAAGCAGTGTCTATTTTGATCTTAACGTTTTTTACACTAGAAGATATCTCTATTCCCCTGTTATTCCTATGAAGGTTTCTATAGAATTCCTTAACCAATTCATCGTATGTGTTGACTTTAAGAGTCAACAATTTCCTCAATTTTAAATGCTCAATGTAAGGAGAAACATCAAAATCGATTTTTTTCAGGGATTCAATATCAACGGGCATACCTTTGAGCACATGCATACTATTCAGCTTCGCCACTCTATCTCTGGTACTAGATGTTCCGGCATTGCAAGTTCTATGCCTTTTTACAGCCTTGTTCTTCCTCTTAGGTTGCAATGTCTGATTCCCCTTGCTTCGTGAACCAGCTGTACTCTGTCGTGTCTTAGCCATTGGAGCTTGAAATTGGAGCTTGAAATTTGAAGATTTAGAAATGAAGGATGATAAGAAAATCTGTGTAGTGGTAAGGAAAAATCGATGCCGCCGGTGATGAAGTTAGGTTTCGGTATTGGGAATTTGTCGAGGATTTTGATCGGAAACAATGACGTTCCTATTTCTCCAGGATTAAACAAACCCCATATAACACGTGTTACAATTTAATTCGAGAGAAGTATCACTAAGACGGTCTACTGTAGCGGTAAGTTTGGTGCTCTAAACAAGCCGACCCGTTTTCGACTCCAACGTCGCGCTCTTTTTTTGTATTTTTTGCAGATTATTCTACAAACACGTTAAAAGATATTAATTATCAATCTAATCAGTAATTGTTCGTAGATCAACTGGTTAGCAACTACCGTAAAAGTCATCTGGTCTTGTGTTCGAAACTGGCTAGTGGTATTTTTTTTAATTGGTTTTAAAAATTATTTTAAATGCATTTTTAAAAACAATAACAATCAGAAGACGTCTTCTTATGTGTACTTATTTAGAATGCATCCAAATTAGCTACTACTTGAAAATTATCACTTTTAATCGTTCAAATTGGGTATTTATATTCAAATTATTTTGTTAATTAATTAAACATCTTGTTTATATATAGTTTATTTTAATGCATTAATTTATAATTCATTCAACTCAGGTATTACTTGCAAATTGTAGTTTGATATTAAATGTATTTTTTTTTATGAATTAATATTCGGTATTATATGAATGGTTAATTTTTTGTAAAAATTAGCAATTGTTATCATTACAATACAAATTGAAATATATGTAACCTAGGTATTACTTGAAAATTAAGCATCCAATAATGAAACTAAGAAATAAAATATTGAAAATCAATGTTGCATATATATTATTGAAATTAATGTCTTACAGTAAGTCAAGACACACATAATTAAGAATATGAAACTTATTAAAGCATTTTTTCACAATCAAATGCTTTTGTGGATCTACATCTCCTTCTTGTCTTTCCCTTCATTCAGCTTATCATCATTAGTTTCCATCTCCTCAGAATCCGACTCCAAACTAAGACCCATTGAATCATGCAAAATATTTAAGGCTCTGGCGATGATCTTGATTTTAGCTAAGAATTGATCTGTATGTTGACGCATATGTTTCTTGACACACATTTGAACAGCATCTTCAATTTCATTTAAAGGAAATGGAGTAGCACCCAACGGATTAACACCGTCATCAGTCTTCCCAATAATAAGCTTCCTGAATGTATTCCCTTCCTTCACATCCAACTTATGCTGAGCCTTTTTCTTCTTTTGCGACGAAGGCCCTACTGATTCTTTTTTAGACTTTTCTACTTTTATTTTTTTGAGTGGAGAAATTCCTTCATTAGGATCATCTTCAAATAGGTATGGCTGGAAATTGTCTTCATTTTTGGAAGGCTCTTTGGAAGGATCTACTGAATCGGAAAGTACTACCACGTCCATATTTTAAGAGCGAGTATAACATTTTGAGAGCATTACATACTCCTATTTATATAGAAAATTTCGGAATTAATGTACTTAATTTGTAAAGTCTATTCATAATCACACTTAAATACAGAGACGTCTTTTCGTTCGATGTATCCGTTTTGTATTCAATGCATTAATACTTTTTTTTAAATGCCATTATGTTGGTATGGTAAATGTAACTGAATACAGATCGTATTGGATTCAATGTATTCGTGAAATAAAAGCAGTTTTCAGTTACATGTAGTGTGCATTTAAAAAGGTGTGTTAATCTATATAAATAGTCTCTTACCATGCATACCATTTCACATAGCACTATCAAAGTGTTGTAATCACTGATAAATATGTCAGGAGAGAATCTTGGTAACGTGGCAGGTGAGTCCTCAGGTAAAAAGAGAAAGACGTGCGAAGATAGTGAGGGTAGTGATGATACTCAATTGGGAGTTTATTATGAAAGTGTTCTAAATGGAGTACAAGTTGCACTCAAGCGTGGAGACAAGGATGAAATCCTAAAATTCATGAAAGTTGTTTCATCTGCATTAGTGTTTCTCTCTGATTCAATGGCTGATTATTTTGAGTCAAAAATGGAGGAGAAGGAGAAATTGGTGAAGAAGCTGGAAGATCTGAAAGCAAAAATTAATGCTGTACATAATGTGAATGTGGATTTAAGAATAGATAAACTGTGATGTTTTTGTCTTTTACTTTATTTTGTTATTTTTTTTATGGAACTTTTTTTTGTTGTTTTACTTATGTTTACACAGTTCTTTTTCATTTTCAATAATAGTACTATGGTTTTCTCTATCATCACAATCTCACTAATATTGAAATATTATGTTTTTTTTATATTTATTAACTGTAAATTATTGATGTCAAAATTAAGGTTTATATTATGTTAAATCAATTAAATATAATTAAACTTTTCATGTTAAACCGATTATATAACGAATTGTAATATGAAGAAACAGATGTTTTAGGTATTTCCAAATTATATTTGAGTAGAATAATATTTTGACAACAAAAAAAAAAAAAATTGAGCTACGGAAAAAAATTAGTCCATAAAATTACACCTACGATATCCTTTATTAAATATTAATTATTACAAATCTTAATTAAATATAATTAAACTTTTCATGTTAAACCGACTATATCACGAAATTATAATGTACTTCAAAATTACAAGTTTTTAGATGTAATATGAAGTAACAGATGTTTTAGGTATTTCCAAATTATACTTGTTTCACTACACAATTAATTTAACAATTTAAGCATCAACACATTTTCATTATCCCTATGCAAATCGTACTTTAAAATTACAAGTTTTTAGATGTAATATGAAAAAACGGATATTTTAAGTATTTACAAATTTTATTGCCTCACTACACATAAAATATACTCAAATCAAATATACTCTTAAATGCAATTATTAATATAAACTTCAGTAGATAAGAAATTATTTTGCATTAAAATAAAAACTGTGTTTACGGTATCTCACAAAACAACAATATTAAACAAAGCAAACATAACATGTGTAGTTGACTATTCCAACCTATCCAATACTTTGTTCATCTTGTTAAAAGCCTTCAACGTCTCCTTCGCCTCCTCAACTTCATCCTTCAACTCCTCAATCTCTTCCAATTCGGATTTCATATATTTAGCCGCTGACTCATACATCAATTTTGTGGCAGATGCAATCACCTGCATGAAGTCTGTTATTGAATCTGCATCTCCTTCCACGAATGAATCATTAAAACTTGTAATCATGTTTGAAAAATCAGCCAATGCTTTTGTGGCATCGGTATCAGTAACATCATCCTTCTCTCCCATAATGTTTCCAATCTGCTTTTCAGACTTATCCATATAATATGAATTATATTTGAAGATGAAATGATAAATGATTGATAAACTTTGATAGCCAATGTTATACTTTAAATGATTTCCATCGATTCAAGCTTATTTATACTACTACTAAAAATTCTTTTCAAATTTCTTGCATACAATAATAAATGCAAGGTCGATTTTATGCCATTAATGTGGCAGTATAATAAATGCATGATAAGTTAAAAATTTGAAACGAAAGAATACTGGAAGACGTCTTTTAATTATTTTCTGTCTTTATATGATGCATCTATCTGAATTATTGAATATAGATTCATTATGGATATCGTGTAATCATATCTTCTAGTTAAATTATTATTACTATATTACTTGTTTAAGTTATTACTAGTATATTCAATAATGGAGAATGGGAGATGACTGATGTAACTGGTCATCCTCAATTATTTTACCACTTTTATACGTAAAGAGTTGCAGCCTTTTTTTGATATTCCTTTCATTGATGATGGGAAACTGAAGAGTCTCCAACTGCATTGACATTTACATATAAATAACTGAAATGGAACTCTCTTCTGTGTTATGTATTCTAAAAAAAAACTATTAAACTACTTGAGGAGAATCCACAAATTAGGCGAGACATATATACCTTCAAGAGAAGAAAAAATGTATGAAGAACTAATGTCTAAACTCCCTGGGCTGCAATAGTTACTCATTTGTATAATTGTACCCCAGGGAGCTTTGACATCAGTTGAGCAAACATTTATGTATCGGTTGATTTCATCAGGGAGCTTTGACATCAGTTGATTTCATCTTTGCTTTTCTTTTAATTTGCTTATGTTCTTATTTGGGTGATTGATTATTTATTCATTTGGGTTTTGTTTCGGGTTATTGATTATTTATTCATTTGGGTTTTGTTTATCTGGTCGAAAGGGGTGCCGACGTATTCTGGATGTCTTCTTCCACTTTGATTCCATGTTAGCATTTAAACATGTTTTCTTTTAATATGCTTATGTTATTTTTTGGGTTATTGATTATTTATTCATTTGGGTTTTGTTTCGGGTTATTGATTATTTATTCATTTGAGTTTTGTTTATCTGGTCGAAAGGGGTGCCGACGTATTCTGGATGTCTTCTACCACTTTGATTCCATGTTAGCATTTGAACATGCTCCTTCAATTCCCCTCATAACCAAGGTTCCCATTTTAGGTATTTTTATGTACAACACAATAATCTCAAATAATTTGGTGTTAATCTTAGCAGTAATAGCCCCTTGTCCAGTTGGTAAAACAAATTCCCCTTGAAATAAATGATCATGTGTTCGAGTCACCTTATTTTGGCAAATATTATTTTAATTCGAACAAGTATGTATTTATTATTATTATTATTATTGAAACCTTAATTATAGTTGAATCAATATATCAGAAGACGTCTTCCTATGTCCGTAAATATGCACGTTTGATATGAATGAGTTCCGAATTGCATTTAATGTATTTGTGAAGTCAATACATTCGAAAATAGAGCTATTAATTACTATTAAAACTAATTGATTAACAAACCAATAATATAACAAAATCTAACTAATTTACTACTATTATTATTAGTTTAGGCTAAGGTTACGTGAGGTAAAAAAAAAATTATTAAATAAATTATTGATTAAATATGACAACCATATTGTCATGTTGGTAGAATGAGTCCCCTTGAATCTTATGGTCATGTGTTCGATTCCCCTTTTCAGCAAATTTCTTTGTTTATTGATTTTGATTAAATTTGGACAACCATATTGTCAAAGTTGTATGCAACTTTTTTAATATAAGATACTCTGAAATAATAATATTAGTAATAATAATAAAAAAAGGAACCTTAATTGTAATTGAATTAATGTAATATATTTAGAAGGCAATAAAACCATTTTTTTTTATAGAAGGCAATAAGACCTTAATTGCACATGAAATAAAGAAAATATTATTAAAACAAAAGGAATTAAAAAGTCGTCTTAGATAAATCGGTGTAAGCATAAACAGAAATAGCTCATCTTCCTGATGGTATAGTGACTCCCCTGGAATCTTAAGGTCATGTGTTTGATTCCCCTTTTCAGCAAATTTTATAATTTTTTATTTTAATTAAATTTGAACAACCATAATGTCAAAATGTATGCAACTTTTTCCATATGCCGAAATAATAAATATTAATAGAAAAAAAAAGATTTGAACATTAATTGCAATTGAAACAATCTAATATATTTGTGAGTGTACGTATGAAGGTTTTCCTTGTTATATACCGCGCTATTTTTTATGACAGTCATTATTCGTAGATCTGTTGGTATAACACGTCCTCATGAATCCTTGGGTCACTGTTTCGAGTCCCCTTGTTGGCAATTTCTTTCTCCTAAGTTCACTTATATTATTTTACTCTTTAGTATAAGACGTCTTCCTTTATGAATTAATGAACACGTTTCATATGGATGCGTTCTGATTTGCATTTAATGTATTTGTGAAATTAATGCATTCGAATTTTGAGGTAAGGCAATTAATTAATAGTAATACCAATTGATTAACAAACCAAGCTAAGAAAACCTAAATAAAATACTACTACTATAATATTTTTAGATTTATTTTTTTAACTTTGAATATGAGGAGAGGACAATATACATTTGATTATTTTTTACATTCACAGTGATTAAATTCCAATTAATTTTTTTTTATAAATCATGATACAAAAAAATGTTTGATAAATGTAGAATATAGAACACAATCGTTCAATTAACGAGCTGAGAAACCCTATGGACTTTTGTATTAGATCGTGATTATTACTTAATTATTCACACAAAGATACGTTAAGTACGATGATGTTAGGTTACGATACGGTTTCATGACCTCAAAATTAAAAAAAATATATATTTATAGATAAATGATTGATAAAATAAATACAGAACACAATCGTTCGAATAACGAGCTGAGAAACCCTAGGGACTTTTGTATGGAGATCATGGTTATTACTTAATTATTCATACAAAGATACGTTAAGTACGACGGTGTTATGTTACAATAAGGTTTCATGACCTCAAAATTAAAAAAAATATATATTATTAGATAAATGATTGATAAAATAAATACAGAACACAATCGTTCGAATAACGAGTTGAGAAACCCTAGGGACTTTTGTATGGAGATCATGGTTATTACTTAATTATTCATACAAAGATACGTTAAGTACGACAGTGTTATGTTATGATAAGGTTTCATGACCTCAAAATTAAAAAATATATATATATTATTAGATAAATGATTGAAAAATAAATATAGAACACAATCGTCCGAATAACGAGCTGAGAAACCATAGGGACTTTTGTATGGAGATCATGATTATTACTTAATTAATACTTTACGATACGTTACGTCGGGTGGTGTCACCTTACGATGAGGTTACATGAGGTCTACGATAAAAAAATATTATTAAACAAAAGGATTGTGAAAAATAATAATAGTACACAATCGTTCGAATAACGAGCTGAGAAACCCTAGAGACTTTTGTATGAAGATCATGATTATTACTTAATTATTCATACAAAGATACGTTAAGTACGACGGTGTTAGGTTACGATAAGGTTTCATGACCTCAAAATTTTAAAAAAATATATATTATTAGATAAATGATTGATAAAATAAATATAGAACACAATCGTCCGAATAACGATATGAGAAACCCTAGGGAGTTTTGTATGGAGATCGTGATTATTACTTAATTAGCCAGACCAAGATATGTCAAGCCCGATGGTGTTAGGTTACGATAAGGTTTCATGACCTCAAAATAAAAATAAAATTATTATTAGATGAATATAGAACATAATCGTTCAATTAACGAGCTGAGAAATCCTAGGGAGTTATGGTACGTTATTTAAGCCTACGCAAGGCAATAAAACCTTTTTTTAATAGAAGGCAATAAGACCTTAATTGCACATGAAATAAAGAAAATATTATTAAAAAAAAGGAATTAAAAAGTCGTCTTAGATAAATCGGTGTAAGCATAAACAAAAATAGCTCATTGTCCTGATGGTATAGTGACTCCCCTTGAATCTTAAGATCATGTGTTCGATTCCCCTTTTTAGCAAATTTTATAATTTTTTATTTTAATTAAATTTGAACAACCATAATGTCAAAATGTATGCAACTTTTTCCATATGCCGAAATAATAAATATTAATAGAAAAAAAAGATTTGAACATTAATTGCAATTGAAACAATCTAATATATTTGTGAGTGCACGTATGAAGGTTTTCCTTGTTATATACCGTGCTATTTATGAATGTCATTAATGTGGCGTTAAAATAAATGAATTGCTAATTTAATATGGTAAGCGTTCGCCAATTAGAAGACGCCTTCATATGTGTTTTAGTTTTCCAGTTATACATGTAAATGCGATCCATGTTGCATTAAATGTATTTCTGAAATCCAAGCAGTATATTTTTATATATAATGTGAATTCGAAATTGAGGTAAGGGAGCAATTATTCACACCAATTAATTTATATTTATAAGTTAAAAAAAACCCTTATGATTTATAAATTGTTATTATAATTAGGGCTGGGCACAGTCCGGTCCAATCCGGAGATTCAAAAATCTCCAAGATTGGATTGTGGTTCGGAGATTTCAAAATAGAAATCTCCAAACTTGGATTGAAAGATTAAATCTCCAAGATTGGATTGTACTAAAAATTTCGGTTCAATCCAGTTCGGAGATTCGGAGATCGGTTCCGGTCCAATCCAGTTCAATCCAATACGGTTATTCGGTTATTCGGATAAATATTCTAATGAAATAAAAATTAAATTTATAAAATAAAAATATAAAAATATTTAAGTAAAATAAAAATTTTTAGCCAAATGAAATAACATTTGTTTACAATACATATTAATTGTCAAACAAAATCGATGTGCTTGTGTTACATTGAAAAACTTCAACAATCCAATTGAAATATGGATGTAAGAGACGCTGCAACATCAGGATCAGTACTAATCTCTGCAAAATTAGAGAACAAAGTTAAAAATAAATTCATACTAAGAATATATCTGAATATGTAATTTTTTTATAACAGAATATGTAATCAGTATAACCTAAAGAAGACAAATGGTTAATTAATTCGTTTTTAACTGAAGCTCTTATCAAAATCTATAACTAATAACTTATGCACATAATAAATTCATGTTCATACAAAAATAAATAAACAAAAATAAATTCTTTAAGGAAATATTACCTTGTTCAATAGCTTCGAGATCATCAAGTTCTTCTTCATATTTGAACGCTAGAGTCGAGGTTCTTAGCCAATCTTGACAACAAATCAACACCGCAGCAGTAATAGGAGTTAACGAACTCCTAAATTGATCTAAAGTTCTACCGCTCGTGCTAAATGTAGATTCGGAAGCCACAGTAGAACATTGGATTGCAAAAACATCTTTAGCAACTTGAGATAAAGCTGGATACCTTATAGCATTAACCTTCCACCACGCTAGAAGGTCAAAATCAACTACATATTTCTCAGGTAACTCATTGACATATCTATCCCAATCTCCCTCCGTTACCACATTATTTTTATCGACATCCAAAAAGTAATCATCAATATCATCATCAATGTCATCATCCACTTCATCAAACCTAGAAATTTGTGCTCCAAAATCCACATCTTTTACCTTATATTCATCTAACAATGTAATAATAATCTTTGTAACTCGTGCCACCAACTCATTAGCATCATTCTCGCTATAAAATTCAATATATTTCGCCATCAAATATTTCATTTTATACCTTGGATCTAAAACTACTGCTACAAAAAGCATCATATTCATTGTGTCAATAGAACCCCAATATTTATCAAATTTTGCTCGCATCTGAATTCCCATGTGTTTCAAAGAAGAATTTTTACTATTTTGGCATAATGTTATATCCTTGAGAATTTTCATCACCTCGGGAAAATAAAGGCTAGATGTAGAGTATGATGAGCCAGATAATTTGCAAGTTATGTCATAAAACCTTTTCAAAAACCTACATAGATTCCTAATATTCACCCAATCACTCTCAACAAGAATATCATTCACAAATTCCTCTGCATATTTCTTATCAAGATCTTCTAACTTGTCAAATGCCTTTTGATATCCTAATGCAACATCCAACATCAAATAAGTACTGTTCCATCTAGTAGGACAATCCAAACATAATGCTTTTGTATACTTAATGTTTGATGACTCACAACAACGTTTGAAGGTAGCAAGTCTCTGTGGGCTATTACGAATGTATTTAACTGAAGCTCTTATTCTTTTGATTGATTCATCAACTAGTTGAAGACCATCTTTGACTATCAAATTAAGAATATGAGAACAACATCTCATATGAAAAGAAACTCCATCCAACACAAGTGCATTTTTTTTAATCAATTTTTTCTTCAATTGTTCAACTGCAACATCATTAGCTGAAGCATTATCAACAGTTATGCACATTATCCTAGTCAGTCCCCACTCTTCCATGCAAGAACTAATAGCATTAGCAAGATGAATCCCTTTATGACTTTCTACCACACAGAAATTCAAAATTTTCTTTTGCACACACCATTCACTATCAACAAAATGAGCAGTTAAACACATGTATGACACATTTTGGAGACTTGTCCAAGTATCTGTAGTGAAAGATACTCTTTGACATTGGGATTTGATTAAAAGTTTCAATTTCATTTTCTCTTTGTTAAACAAAGAAAAACAATCCCTAGTGATAGTTCTCCTTGAAGGGATTTTGAATTCTGGAAGATTGTTAGCACAAAAATCTCTAAACCCATGTTTTTCAACAGTCCTAAATGGCAATTCATCTATTACAATCATTCTAACCAAATCTCTTCTACAACGCTCCTGATCAAAACTATGGCAAACCAATTTTGCTTTCTTACTATCATTTGGTTTGTTAAATACTAAAATTGGCTGAGTTTTATCTTTATTTTTTTGTGCTTCAGTCAAATCTTCTTTATGTGGAAATTTTTTACAAGATTCTCTCAAATGTTTCCATAGACTTGAAGTGCCTTTCCCACTTATTCCTTGATAATTTCCATGACACCAAATACAAATTACTCTACCAGTTAACTCTCCTTGTGAATCACGAAGCTTTGTAAAATGTTCCCACACAAAAGATCTAGTTTTGCTATCTTCTTGAGAAAGAGATGCATCACCTTTTTGAGATGGAGAAGAGCCAACAATGTTATTTGGTCCACTGATGCTAGTACTATCAGCATGTGATTGTGGTCGGGGTGGTAGCATAGAGTTAAATTTAACACTATTTGTTGATGAACTATCACACGTTGATTTCCGCTTGATGCCCGAAGAAGACATTTTCCTTCATTAAATTACAAAAACATTAGTTCAAACAAATTACTAAACCAATATCCCAAAAAACAATAGTTCAAATTGAATTATGTAGTAACTATACAAAACAGACAGACGGTCAAAACAAAAAATAGAGATTTCAACTTGAATCATCTGTGAAATAAAAAAGAACAAAAAATGACAGATACTAGCACCTGGTCTTCTTCATACACCTAATTGCTTTAAAGGACCAATCCAAAATGTCGAGTTTTAATGCAAACTAATCCAGGAAAAAAATAGGAACAAAGAAAATAAAAACATGCAGAAGTAGAGAAAACTAACTTACAAAAGCATGGACAGTCATCAATAGACAGTCATATTATTTCATGGTTAATTTTGCAGAATCATGGCTCCAGGTACCTCATTTATAAAAGTAGTGAGCTAGGCACAAGTTCAATGGTCAATGGGCAATGCATTAGTTACAGCAACAAGGCAGCAGAGCTCTTAGAAACAGGGAATAAGTTCGGCCTAAATCATGGCTCCTGACTACTTTTCTTATCATAGAATAAAATGCAATTGAGAAGCTAAAATATAAGGTCGGCCTAAATTTATACGAGGCATGTATACAATTCATCGAACCCACTTGAATCTTGAAGCAAAAAGTATAAACCCATTACATCAGCAGAAATATAAATTATGGTCATCTCTGTAACTCATATTCAGCTTTGCATAACAAAATTATTTTTCAATTTCACCACTACATCTAACAAACTGAGGCACCAAACATTAATTGATAATTACATCAAACTTAAAAGATAGAAAGGTTACCTACTGAGTTTTATTGAATCTATAGCTTTTTCCACCGATTTGAAGAGACCGCAGCTCTGTACTGTGCTTTTCTTTTTCCTACACTCCTAGAGCTTATCAGAAACGTAGGAGACATAAAGCTTCTTACTGGCCATGATTAATCGCCTGATTAAAGGGAACAGCCACTAGAGGAGAGGGACTCGATCTGAAATTGAAAATCACACTAACAAACATAGGAGACTTGAAGCTTCTTCCTGGCCATGACTAGCCGCCGAATTGAAGGGACGACGACCACGAGAGTAGAGGGATAAGGTCTGGAAGTGAAATTCAGACTCGACCTAGGAGCGGCGGAAGTACGTTTTTCTGGAAGTGAAAGTCACAGAGAAAATAGGGAGGCGTAGAAAATAGTGAGGGTTGCTTAGGATATATATAATTAGAGTTAGGTTAGATTTGGGTTTTATTTGGGGTTGATTTTGAATTGGATTGGGTTTAATCATTAGGCCAACCGAATTTGAAGCCCATTAACTGAATAATCCTCAAATTGTAGAACCTTTTATTATGCTATCCATTTAATCATTTATAAAATATAAAATTAATAATAAAATTTGAAATGATAAATTTTATGTCAATAAATTATCGGTTTTTTCAATCCAGTTCGGTCCAATTCAATCCAATTCGGTTATCAGTCCAGTTTCGGATAATTTCGGTCCAGTTCGGTCCAGTTCTTTAACAAAAAGTCAACGGTCCGGTTCTTTAAAAAAAGTCAACAGTTCAGTCCAGTTTCGGATATTTTGATTCGGATATTCGGTCCAGTCCAGTATCTTCAGTCCAAATGCCCAGCCCTAATTATAATTATTATGTTAAATAAAATATTATTAAACAAAAGGATTGAGAAAATAATTACAGAACATAATCATTCAAATAACGAGCTGAGAAACCATAATGACTTATATATCGAGATCATGATTATTAATTAATTACGTCAGACGGTTTTAGGTTACGATAAGGTTTCGTGACCTCAAAATTAAAAAAAAATATTATTAGATAAATATATAACACAATCGTTCAATTAACGAGCTGAGAAACCCTAGAGAGTTTTGTATGGAGCTAGTGATTATTACTTAATTATTACTTGATTATTACGACAAGGTTTCATGACTTCAAATCAAAGTTAAAAAAAATATATTATTATATGAATATAGAACACAATCGTTCGAATAATGAGCTGAGAAACCCTAGGGACTTTTGTATGTAGATCGTGATTATTACTTAATTATTCAAACAAAGATACGTTAAGTACGACGGTGTTAGGTTGCGATAAGGTTTCATGACCTCGATATTAAAAAAATATATATTATTAGATAAATGATTGATAAAATAAATATAGAACACAATCGTTCGAATAATGAGCTGAGAAACCCTAGGGACTTTTGTATGTAGTTCGTGATTATTACTTAATTATTCAAACAAAGATACGTTAAGTACGACGGTGTTAGGTTACGATAAGGTTTCATGACCTCGAAATTAAAAAAAAATATATTATTAGATAAATGATTGATAAAATAAATATAGAACACAATCGTTCGAATAACAATCTGAGAAACCCTAGGGAGTTTTGTATGGATATCGTGATTATTACTTAATTAGTCAGACCAAGATATGTCTAGCCCGATGGTGTTAGGTTACGATAAGGTTTCATGACCTCAAAATAAAAATAAAAATATTATTAGATGAATATAGAACATAATCGTTTAATTAACGAGCTGAGAAACCCTAGGGAGTTTTTTATGGAGCTAGTGATTATTACTTAATTATTACTTGATTATTACGATAAGGTTTCATGACTTCAAATAAAAGTTAAAAAAACTATATTATTATATGAATATAGAACACAATCGTTCGAATAATGAGCTGAGAAACCCTAGGGACTTTTGTATGTAGATCGTGATTATTACTTAATTATTCAAACAAAGATACGTTAAGTACGACGGTGTTAGGTTACGATAAGGTTTCATGACCTCGAAATTAAAAAAATATATATTATTAGATGAATATAGAACACATTCGTTCGAATGTAGATCGTGATTATTACTTAATTATTCACGTTATGGTACGTTATTTAAGCCTACGCAAGGCAATAAAACCTTTTTTTTATATAGAAGGCAATAAGACCTTAATTGCACATGAAATAAAGAAAATATTATTAAAACAAAAGGAATTAAAAAGTCGTCTTAGATAAATCGGTGTAAGCATAAACAGAAATAGCTCATTGTCCTGATGGTATAGTGACTCCCTTTGAATCTTAAGGTCATGTGTTTGATTCCCCTTTTCAGCAAATTTTATAATTTTTTATTTTAATTAAATTTGAACAACCATAATGTCAAAATGTATGCAACTTTTTCCATATGCCGAAATAATAAATATTAATAGAAAAAAAAGATTTGAACATTAATTGCAATTGAAACAATCTAATATATTTGTGAGTGTACGTATGAAGGTTTTCCTTGTTATATACCGCGCTATTTTTTACGACAGTCATTATTCGTAGATCTGTTGGTATAACACGTCCTCATGAATCCTTGGGTCACTGTTTCGAGTCCCCTTGTTGGCAATTTTTTTCTCCTAAGTTCACTTATATTATTTTACTCTTTAGTATAAGACGTCTTCCTTTATGAATTAATGAACACGTTTCATATGGATGCGTTCTGATTTGCATTTAATGTATTTGTGAAATTAATGCATTCGAATTTTGAGGTAAGGGAGCAATTAATTAATAGTAACACCAATTGATTAACAAACCAAGCTAAGAAAACCTAAATAAAATACTACTACTATAATTATGTTTTCCTCCAACTATGCTAGCTCTTTGACTTAATATTTTTAGATTTATTTTTTTTTAACTTTGAATATGAGGAGGGGATAATATACATTTGATTATTTTTTACATTCACAGTGATTAAATTCCAATTAAATTTTTTTTATAAATCATGATACAAAAAATGTTTGATAAATGTAGAATATAGAACACAATCGTTCAATTAACGAGCTGAGAAATCCTAGGGACTTTTGTATTGAGATCATGATTATTACTTAATTATTCACACAAAGATATGTTAAGTACGACGGTGTTAGGTTACGATACGGTTTCATGACCTCAAAATTAAAAAAAAATATATATTATTAGATAAATGATTGATAAAATAAATATAGAACACAATCGTCCGAATAACGAGCTGAGAAACCCTAGGGACTTTTGTATGGAGATCATGATTATTACTTAATTATTCACACAAAGATACGTTAAGTACGACGGTGTTAGGTTACGATAAGGTTTCATGACCTCAAAATTAAAAAAAATATATATATTATTAGATAAATGATTGATAAAATAAATATAGAACACAATCGTCCGAATAACGAGCTGAGAAACCCTATGGACTTTTGTATGGAGATCATGATTATTACTTAATTAATACTTTACGAGCTGAGAAACCCTAGGGACTTTTATATGGAGATCATGATTATTACTTAATTAGTCACACCAAGATACGTTAAGTCCGATGGTGTTAGGTTACGATAAGGTTTCATGACCTCAAAATTAAAAAAAAATATATATTATTAGATAAATGATTGATAAAATAAATATAGAACACAATCGTCCGAATAACGAGCTGAGAAACCCTAGGGACTTTTGTATGGAGATCATGATTATTACTTAATTATTCACACAAAGATACGTTAAGTACGACGGTGTTAGGTTACGATAAGGTTTCATGACCTCAAAATAATAAAAAAAAAATATATTATTAGATAAATGATTGATAAAATAAATATAGAACACAATCGTCCGAATAACGAGCTGAGAAACCCTATGGACTTTTGTATGAAGATCATGATTATTACTTAATTAATACTTTACGAGCTGAGAAACCCTAGGGACTTTTGTATGGAGATCATGATTATTACTTAATTAGTCACACCAAGATACGTTAAGTCCGATGGTGTTAGGTTACAATAAGGTTTCATGACCTCAAAATTAAAATAAAATATATATTATTGGATGAATATAGAATACAATCGTTCGAATAACGAGCTGATAAAACCCTATGGACTTTTGTATGGAGATCGTGATTATTACTTAATTATTCACGTTATGATACGTTATTTAAACCTATGCAAGGAAATAAAACCTTTTTTTTTATAGAAGGCAATAAGACCTTAATTTCACATGAAATAAAGAAAATATTATTAAACAAAATGTATTAGAAAGTCATCTTACATAAGTCAGTGTAAACATTAATAGAAATAGCTCATTGTCCTGATGGTATAACGACTCACCTTGAATCTTATGGTCATATGTTCGATTCCCCTTTTCAGCAAATTTTGTAATTAATGAATTTAATTAAATTTGAACAACTATAATGTCAAAATGTATGCAACTTTTTTTTATATGAAATAATAATATTAATGGAAAAAAGAGTACGAACCTTAATTGCAATTGAATCAATCTAATATATTTCTAATTGTATGAATTATGGTTTACCTTGTTATGAATTCCGCCGTATTGTAAAACAGTAATTATTCGTAGATCTGTTGGTATAACACGTCCTCATGAATCTGTGTGTCACTGTTTCAAGTCCCCTTGTTGGCAAATTTTTTTTTCCCAAGTTTCATTATATTTTACTCTTTAGTATAAGACGTCTTCATTTACTAATTAATGAGCACGTTTCATATGGATGCGTTCTGATTTGCATTTAATGTATTTGTGAAATTAATGCATTCGAATTTTGAGGTAAGGGAGGAATTAATTAATAGTAACACCAATTGATTAACAAACCAAGCTAAGAAAACCTAAATAAAATGCTACTACTATAATTAGTTTATCTACAATTATGATTTCCTCCAACCATGCTAGCTCTTTGACTTAAAATTTTTTAATTTTTTTTATTGAATATGAGGAGGATACAATATACATTTGATTATTTTTTTACATGAACTTATATATCGAGTTCTTGACCTCAAATTAAAATAAATAAAGTATTATTAAACAAAATAATTATTAAAAAATTATAGAACATAATCATCCAAATAACGAGCTGAGAAACCCTATGGACTTATATATCGAGATCATGATTATAAAGTAATTAGTCACATTATGATACGTTAAGTCCAACGTCGTTAGGTTGCAACAAGGTTTAATGACCTCAAATCAAAATTTTTAAAAAATATATTATTAGATAAATGATCGATAAAATAAATATAGAACACAATCGTTCGAATAGCGAGCTGATAAACCCTAGTGACTTTTGTATGGAGATTGTGATTATTACTTAATTAGTCACACCAATATACGTTACGTACGGTGGCATTAGGTTACGATAAGCTTTTATGACCTCAAAATTTTAAAAAAAATATTATTAGATAAATGATTGATCACAATCGTTTGGATAACGAGCTGAGAAACCCTAGGGACCTTTATATGGAGATCGTTTGAATTAATATAATTAGTCACACCAATATACGTTACGTCCGGTGGCATTAGGTTACAATAAGCTTTTATGACCTCAAGATTTTTAAAAAATATTATTAGATAAATGATTGATCACAATCGTTCGGATAACGAGCTGAGAAACCCTAGGGACTTTTGCATGGAGATCATTTGAATTTTACTTCATTAGTCACACAAAGATACGTTAAGTCCGACGGTGTTAGGTTACGATAAGGTTTCATGACCTCAAAATTTAAAAAAAAACAATATTATTGGATGAATATAAAATACAATCGTTCGACTAACGAGCTGAGAAACCCTATGGACTTTTGCATGGAGCTAGTGATTATTACTTAATTATTCACGTTATGATACGTTATTTAAACCTATGCAAGGAAATAAAACATTTTTTTATATAGAAGGCAATAAGACATTAATTGCACATGATTATTACTTAATTAATACTTTGAATTCCACACCCTAACTATATTATCTTAAACTTAATTCCATTATTTTGTTGTAATTCTGTTTTAGATGTACTCGTGTATCTTATGTTATACTTCTTAAATGCAACCTAGACAATAATTGTTCCCAGTTCAGCTGTTAATACATACTAATTCTAAGTGTCAGATCACATGTTCGAGTCGCTTGTTTATCAAATCTTTTTTTTTCCTAATATTATCTTTTAATTTGACCGAACATACTTTTATGAGTGCAGTTTTTTTATGTGGTGCCATAAATATAAATTCGAAGACGCCTTCTTATTGGTAAATGTGAAAATTTATAAAGATGTACTCCATTTATCATAATTGTGAAATTAACCACCAACTTTCAAATACTATTCGATTTTTTGCCTAAATGTAACCAAGAAAAACGAAGAGTCACATTAAAAAAAAGGCTGTAAATAACTCATATATAGGAAGTTGTGCATTTTTTTATTCAACCAATACTTTAGCAATTAAAACTTTCTTATGTTTAAAATAACAAGGAATCAAACCATATACAATACCAAAACATATAGATACATACCTATTCATCCACATAATCCATACATACCTATTTGTAAGAATTCGAAAATGGCTAATGACAAGAAATGGCAAAGTTCAGTTGAAAGGAGGGTGTCACCTTTGAGTAGGCGAATCAAAGCAACAGTTAACCGTAAAAGATGTGATTCTCAAATAGATGGAGTTACTAATGAAGCTGTAAACAACAAACTTCAGACAGAAGTTCCTAGAGTTGTGACATTTTCAGATTTTAATTTAAAACACAAAACATCTCCTAAAGAAATACCTTTATTGGAATACATCTTCTCAAATGCAAGTTCCAGGTATAATTTTAAAACTTTTTTTGCAATTTCTTTTTACATTAATCATTGGAGTTGTTATGGTTTTCTAAAAAAGGTTTAATTTCATCTAATATAGCGAAATTATAGCTCAAACCGATATTTGTTCACTAAGTCGGTTTGATTTTCGTTTTCTCGGACCAAATGAAGAATTGGAAGTTGAGGTATTATTTGTAAATAAATATCTAAAATATTGCATACAAGATATGATGCTGATCTTTTTACATATAAACAGGTTGTTACAATGGTCTCATCAATATTGACAGAACATGCAATGTCAACCTCAAAAAATGGTGGTAAAATAAACTGGTATCTACCAGCAAGAATTACGGTAGGCTTTTTTTTATTATTTTTGTTGTGATACACTTACATGTCATTGTTGGTACCAACCTTTTATATTTCTCCAAACACAGAAAGAGCACTTGCCTCATCATAATCTACCATTGTCCAAATCTTGGGAACGTATGAGATATTTCGAGCGCTACATGGGTCTACTTGACGAGTGTAATGAAGTAAGCACCTACATAGATATAAGTTCAAATTTTGTATATAATTCTTATATAAATTCTAATGTAGAAGACGTCTATCAGATTTATATCCCTATTTTACATAAAAATCACTTCATTCTATCTCGGATTATGATTGACAAAGGAGTAGTAGAAGTTTGGGACTCGTTTGCTCGTCCCGACACACCAATATATCATAAGACATTGATTGTTGGAATTGTAGGTTTTATTTGATTTTTAATACTACTTCAGTTCAAAAAACAATTATTATCTTCTTATGAAATAATGTATATTAATAAATGTAGTTACGCGCGTTAGACATGGGCTTCAAGGAACAACTAAAAAGCAAACCCGCAAATTACAACTTCGCTAGCTTTGCAATTGTCCGTGGAAGAAATGTTCCTAGACAACCAAATAATTTCGACTGTGGAGTTTTTGTAATTTTATTTATGATCAAGCATTGTCAAGTTGATTCAAGTACTTTTCAGGTAATATTTATAATAGTCATTGAGAATTCATTTTTTTTTAAATACACTACACTTTATTAATTCTATTTTTCTTCCGTTTGTTTTGTAGTTCAACTCCAATAAAGAAAGATGTCGAATAGCTTGGTGGATTGCGAAGTCGGACTATAATAAGAGGAAAACCGAACTATTAGAAAAAGCACAATCGTTTATTTAAATTACAATTGTTATTGTGTTTTTTTGTAAGCTATTGTGCATGAATTACAACGTGCGAATTAATTGGTAGTATGTATAATTGGAATCGTTTTGATATATGTTTTTTTTACTATTTATTCTTAATGCATCACAAATTGCCAAGTCTTATTTCCCCACTACTTAAATAATTCAATTATGTTAAAATAAATACACTTATTTGAAAATAAAAAATATTTAACATAAACATTGTAACGACTCGCTCCGTTCTTTTTAATATGTTAATGAAATATTAGTGAGACTAATAACATTAATAATTTACCCACATCAATTTGTATGTCTTAATTTAGTTTATTTGCATAAATAGGAGGCAAATTAGAGAAACCGTTCTAAAAAGTCGTCTTTATATAAAAGCACAATTTAATATTTCATATTTTTTTTAAAAATATACGTTCAAATATATATAAATGACTCAAAAAATAAAATGAGATTCAGGGGGTTCGAAACCCCAACCTCTCTCTTGTAATTGAAACAACTCAAACCAACCCATCCAATTCAAATTATTGAAATCATTCTACGTATACTAATATTAGAGGTGTTTTGGGGGGGTTACAATATGTAATTAATGTCGACACAACTGTCCATTAATAACGTTAGGGCTCGCGAAAATTTGAATTTAAAATAAACACAAACGGTAAATTGGATTACTGTAAACATTTTATCAACAAATTTCATTTCAAATACAATTGTTGAAAGGATATGGAGAGCTCAAAACAGCATGCTGATTGTGAAGACCGCAATGTCCAAAATAGTAATGATGGAAGACATGAGGAAGAGACGACCGATGTCAACGAAGATGAGTTGGTTGTAGAAACAGGGGCGGACGGAAAATGGATCGAACCAGATATTGAAGAGTGGAATAGCCTGCTCGATTTTCTGGATATCAACAAAGATCCAATGGATATACAGTTATCGGACTTCGATAACAAGAGACTTGTAAGTGTTGAACAAGCTGAGTCTTTTTATATGTTATATGCAAAGCTGGTGGGGTTTAGTGTTAGGAAAAAGTTAAAAAGGAAAGACAAAAACAATGATATAGTTGTTAGAAGTTGAGTTTGCTCGTGCGAAGGTAAACGAGAACCAAAATATTGTAATACAGAAAATAGGATTCGGGAAGTACGTCCTGTAACAAGATTGATGTGTGCAGCGGAATTCAGAATTAATATCGATAAGGTAAATAAAAATTGGATAGTTAAATGCTTCAATACCAGCCATACACACAAACTAGCAGTATCGAGCGAAAAAATATTTCTGAGGTCTCACAGAAAAATAGATGATCCTACTAAGGAGCAAGCATTTTCAATGAAGAGAGCTGGAATTAATACATTTCAATGTTACAATTACTTTGTAGAAGTAAATGGTAATTGGAAAGATCTAGGATTCCTGAAAAAAGACCTGTACATGGCAATTGCAAAAGATAATTCAAATTTGGATGATACCGACACAAATAGAGCGATGTGTTTACTTGAATCGAAAAAAGGAGCAGATGATAAGTTTTTCTACAAGTATGAGGTAGATGAGGATAGACGACTAAGAAATTTATTCTGGTCTGACGGGAGTTGCCAAATTGATTACAAATTGTTTGGCGATTGTTTATCTTGTGATGCTACTTACAAGACTAACATGTATGTTTTCATAAACCCCTTCTTAGTTACAATAAAATCTAATAAGTTTTTACTATTGGATCTCTTCTTTGTATCTGATTCATAATACTCCTTACAGGTACGGAAAACCATTGGTTATTCTACTTGGATCAAACAATCATGACAAGACATGTGTGTTTGGATCTGCACTCCTCCAAGATGAGACAGCAGAAAATTATGTTTGGCTATTGGAAACATTTTTAGGGTGTATGGATGGCAAGATGCCGAAAACAGTACTAACGGACGGTTGCAGATCAATGAGTAAAGCACTAGAAGCTATAATGCCGGGAATTCCACGTTGTATTTGCTCGTGGCACATATTGAAAAATGCAGTTGCACATATTAAAGCCTCAGGTTTCAATACAGATTTTAGAAAGTTTATTTTCAGGTAAAAAAATTATATTTATGGTTTTAAGTTTACGATCCCTTTGATACTAATTTCATTACTGGTTTCAATACTGATAACGCGGTTTATATTTTTTTGTAACACACTAGATACTACGAAGAGGCCGAATGGGAGATTAAATGGAATGGGATGGTAAAAGAATACAATTTGGAAGCCAATGCATGGATAGAGGCACATTATGCAACTAGAAAGCAGTGGGCAGACACTTTTCTTCATGGTCATTATTTTGGCGGTGCAAAAGCTACGGGCCGATGCGAGTCAATGAATTCTTTGTTGAAAAAAGACTTGGATAACAAAGTATCATTGTGGAAGTTTTTCAAACACTTTGAGTTTTCTCTGTCAATGTTACACTTCAACGAGATGGAAGAGCACTATAGAACTAATATGACCGAAACATTGCCCAACCAAACTTCGATGCCAAGTGTGGAGGATGATGTTTCTTCAATTTTCACCAGGGAAATTTATAAAAGGATAAAGCGGGAGATGCAACGCTCGGAAAAATATGTTACCATCATAGACCGTGAGGAGAATCAAGCTGTTTGTAATGTAAAACCATTCGGGGGTAAAGTGGCAAAGCGCACGGTTACGATTTCCGATGATCGAGCAACAATTCAATGCGATTGCTATTCATTTGAGATGAAAGGAATTCCATGCAGACATATTTTTGCATCTATGAAGAGTTTGGAGATACTGAATTTCCCTGATTGTTTGGTCAATCATCGTTGGCTGAAAGATGCTAAACATTTTGATTATTTAACCAACCATGAGGAAAGAAAGTACCCTCATCCAGAATCAGCTAGAAATTTGAGGTACGGATCACTTTCAAAGAATTGTGGTATAACTTCATACCTTGCTTCAAAATCAGACAAATCTTTTCAAAGGGCTATGCAAGTTGTATCTGCATTGAATGTGGAATTGTCCAAATACCCCGCAGAGGACGAGACCCAACATCGTCAAAATGCTGAAGGAACGTTTCATGATCCTGTTTTGGACTCCACTGTTAGCAAACCAAGGGGTCGACCTACCGTGGCTAGTACGCTGAAATCAAAGCAGGTTGCTTCTTCATCAAAACCCCAAAACAAAGGCCAGACCAAAAGAAAAAGAAATACTCCTAACCATTGTAAAACGTGTCGTCGGACTGGTCATGATTCAAGGAATTGTCATAAATTTAAGGATGACGATTTGGAAGAGAACTCTAGTAGCAATATTGATTAGTTCATCGAATGTCAATCTTTACTTGTTGTACCTTTTCATTGCTCATTTAATATTAGCTACAACATAATTTAGCAATGTTATATCTCATGGTTGTTATTTTTTTAGTAACTTAAAAAAACAATACAAAAAAAAGGATATCTTTCATTTAATTAAACAATTTGCAACTCATACTCAAATCAGAAAGAATTGTGAACAATTGAGTGAGACATATTACATAAAGAGATTACATCGTTAAAATAGTATAGATTTTATTGATAGTTATACGATTCTGATATATATGGCATAAGAAGACATCTTCTTCATACTTATGTTTCAAATTTCTGCAAACTATGTATACGTCTTCTTGATCATATTCCTGGTTACAAATTGTTGCAGTTTTCATAATTGAAGCATCAACACCTTTATATACCCATAGTTTTATCACTTCCATGTAGACATCTTCTTGATCATACTCCAATCCCAAATTTCCAATTCTAATTGTATATCCCAAATCAGAAATTAACCGAATACATAATTATATAAATCAACTTAAATCCATAAGCTTATCTTCAACTTCATGAACTTGAATGAAGTTACTAATAAAAATGGTGGTCGTAATCAGAAACCAAAATCGATTTATGAATCAAAGGAAATCGAAATACCTTCCATGTATTATATTTCGAATCAGAGGTGTTAACGATATATATTTCGAATCAGCCAGAAAAAAATTAACAAGAATGATATGTATTTATTATAACGATATGGATCTCGAATCAATCAGAAAAATTAACATAAAAAGACCGTAAAGAAAGATATGGATTTAGTATCCATGAGTAAGATTAATACAAAAATTATTATAGAACCAGACACCAGAGGTATAGCGATGGTGAAGAAGAAAAATTTAATGTGGTGAGAGAAACCTTTTTTAAAAAAACGTAATAGCCTTTATTAAAAAACGTAATGGTATTTATCATGGAGAGAGAAATATGTATTTAGGTAACTTGGTAACCTGCTATAGCAGGTCACCTATTGACTCACCATGGGTGGAGACTCACCATTGAAAACTCCTCCATATATATATATATATATGAGTGAGATCCAGTGTGACAAGGGGTTAGGGTGTGACAAGAAGCTTACTGTGTGACACAACAAAACTACGTAGTTTTGATGATAATTGAAAATGACAAGGTGACAAATTTGTAAATAAAAGGAAAGAGAGGACAGAGAAAATTGTTTTATTTCTTTTCTTTAAAATACATTTTTCCGACATTTCTAACCTCGTTTTTTGAAAAATTTTATACTATTAGACTCGTCTAAATTACACAGTCATTTTAAGATCCCTGAAGCTAAAGTAAAAAAAATTCCGGTGAACGGAATCCGGGTGAGATTTTTTGGCGAGAACAAAAGTACCCAGAAATTCTCAAAAAATTCCAGAAAATGTAAAACATTATTTTAAGAAACTTTAATTCTTAGGTCGAAGCGAGATTTCTTACGGTTTAGTCCTAATAAAACTTGTTCCTTAATTTTATCAATTTTACATGCTTCAACAATTTGTTGGGTCAAAACCGTAAGGAATCTCATTTTGAGCCAAGAATTAAAGTTTCTTAAAATTATGTTTTACATGTTTTGAAATTTTTTGATAATTTTCTGGGCACATTTTTTTTTATCATATTTACATCGTTCCGACAGTTTACGAATTGTTCCAAATCAGTGTACCATTTGTTCCAACATAATACTTATATTGTTCCAACAGAAAATTGTTTTATTTCTTTTCTTTAAAATACATTTTCCCAACATTTCTAACATCGTTTTTCGAAAATTTTTACACTATTAGACTCGTCTAAATTAGATGCTCATTTTAAGATCCTGAAACTCAAGTAAAAAAATTCCGGTGAACGGAATTCGGGTGGACGTTTTTTGGCGAAAAAAAGTGCCCAGAAAATTGTCAAAAAATTTCAGAAAATGTAAAACATTATTCTGAGAAACTTTAATTCTTGGGACGAAGCGAGATTTCTTACGGTTTAGTCCCAATAAAACTTGTTCCTTAATTTTATCCATTTTACATGCTTAAACAATTTGTTGGGTCAAAATCGTAAGGAATCTCATTTTGAGCCAAGAATTAAAGTTTCTTAAAATGATGTTTTATATGTTTTGGAATTTTTTGATAATTTTTTGGGTACGTTTTTTTGTCCTACTTACATGTTCCGACAGTGTACGAAATTATTCCAAATCAGTGTACGATTTGTTCCAACATAATACTTATATTGTTCCAACAGAATAAATCAACGTACCAATTTCTCTAACAAAATATTTCTATTATTCCAGCATAATACTTATATTGTTCCAACATAATAAATCAGTTTACCAATTGTTCGAAATCAATTTTATTATCTATGTCGTAAATTTCATTTTTGTTTCTTAGTATTTAATATAGTATCTTCAAATTTATATTAGTTATATTATTTAGAAAATAATTCTAATTTTTAGATTCTTCCAATAGAATAATTATATTGTTCCAACAGAATAGTTATATTATTCCAACAGAATACTTATATTGTTCCAACAAAATTGTTATATTGTTCCAACAAAATATTACAACACATAGTGCTGAAAGGTAAGACCAAAAAGTGCCGAGAAAATTATCAAAAAATTCTAAAATATGTAAAACATCATTTTAAGAAACTTTAATTCTTAGCTCAAAACGAGATTTCTTACGGTTTTGACCCAATAAATTGTTGAAGCATGTAAAATGGATAAAATTAAGGAAATTGTTTATTGGGACTAAACCGTAAGAAATCCTGCTTCGACTCAAGAATTAAAGTTTCTCAAAATAATGTTTTACATTTTCTGGAATTTTTTGAGAATTTTCTGGGTACTTTCCGTTTTCTCGCCGGAAAACGTCCACCTAATCGCCGGATTCCGTTGATTTGGGACTAAACCGTAAGGAATCTCACTTTGAGTCAAAAATTAAAGTTTCTCAGAATGATTTTTTATATTTTCTGGAATTTTTTTAAATTTTTTTGGGTATTGTTTTTCTCACAGAAAAACAAATCGCCGGATTCTATTCACCGAAATTTTTTTTACCTGAGTTTCTGGGATCTTAAAATGACCTTCTAATTAAGACGAGTCCAACGGTATAAATTTTTTTGAAAACCGAGATTGGAAAATTCGGAAAAATACATTTTAAAGAAAAGAAATAAAACAATTTTCTCTTTCATTTTATTTACAAAGTTGTCACCTTCCCCTGGTTAATTACAAAATTGGTCATTGTCACACAATAAGGATTGTCACACCATAAGAAATGTGTCACACCTGATCTCTCATATATATATATATATATATATATATATATATATATATATAGTGTTAAGATGAGAAATATGACCCTCTTTCGAAGACAAAATTGGACATCATAACACATGTTTCATACCATGTTTGCTTTCGCGACCAAAAGATGGAACATAGACGATCTCGCATTTTTCTAGTGTGAGACTTACATCGTCAAATCATGATTTCTCGACATTCCTTATCCTTAAGATCCTTAACTTATTCTAGAAGTATAGTCTGATGCGACTACCTTGGAAGAGTCACCTTTAGGTTGATGTGATAATTATAACAAAAACGAATCTGATTGGATAAACGAGTTAGATTATGATGGAAGGAATAAAGTAGGAGAGAAAGATATCCATGAAGTTCACATTTTAAGAGTTTATGTATTTCACTATGAAGGAAAATAGGCAAGCACATGCGCAGCGAAAATATAATTTTTTTTACCTATTTCCCTTAACCAAGATCCGTTAAACGTTATTTCATATAAAGATGGATAGAACGAAATACCTTAATTGACGATCTATATACATTTGCAAACGAAGTGCCCACAACTCTTAATCCCGAGTTTCATGAGCACAAACAAAACAACAAGTAAATGGTTAGAATCTCAACCAAAGAATAGCAATCAAGAAAGATTGCCTCTAATAAATCAGCACAAGATTAAAGAAAGAGAAACCGAGATAGGAATTAATCGAATGGAGACGAGCGGAGTATTTTCTTCCTTAATGCTATGTTGGCCGAAATTCCTACCCTAGGAATAGTGTCATGGCCGAAATTCCTATAGAAGGGGGTATATATATTTGTTATGTTGGGGTTTTATGTCCTATAGACAATTGTTTTAGGATATAAACATGTTAAATGAATTGTTCTTTTATATCATTTGTTTTAATAAGATATAGTTTGTTTTAACTATATAAAGGCATTCATCTTTTCAGAACTAAATAAGTCAAATAAAAGAAAATCTCATAGTTTATTTAAAGTGATTATAAAGTGTTCATACAAGCATGAAGTAAGACCAAATCTTATAATAAACTAATAAACTTAAAACCACCCCAAGTCAAATAATATGTTTAAATAGGGACTAACATAATACTGTTGAGACTTGCATGTAATAGTGTCTTCTGTTATGAACATAAAGCTGATTTCACAAGCTTCAGATATGGAGATATCTGGACAGTTGCATGGATTCGGTGAATGAGTTCATTAGGATTGGGGACCCGACTTGAGATAACAAAATGGATGGATTTATGCCATGTCACCTATTCATCACATTAGTATTAGTAAATATAAGTAATCCCCAGACTCAAATGAATATTAACTAATGATTCTTGATTATGGAGGATGATACTTTGGCTTTGTTCAAACACGATCCATATCAGGGAGGATCCTGGGGTGTGTGCAGGCAGGCGTTGGGTATTACACAAAGTAATTGCAGAATAGTTAATATTGGATTGAGCATTCATCACTCCTGATAAATGAGAGATATATTCATGATCGTTTGTAGAGACTTGACTCTAAATCCTTGCAAGGTGATAGATTAAGAGTCGAAATGGAGATTTCACTTAATCTATCTATTCGGAGTTAACTCTACCTGAACAAGTAAAATGAACGTCTCCCTATATGTGACTTGACATTATCCATAGTCATAAGATTCATTCAAGGATATACCTGGTGAAGGATCGAATTATACTGGACCTAATACGGAAAGGTCAACGACGGGATCAACATGTTTTCTTATTGCTCTAGGGTATGTTTACAGTTCTGCTATTCACAGTCCGTGCACTCATTCCGATATACAAAAGGTTGAATGTAATTTTGGAAATTAATTCAATAAGTATATACGGCTAGTAACAATAAAAACCTAATAGGTCGCACATAAGACTTAAATCCAAATTTTTAATTTTTTTGGCGTGTTAGGCACTTCTTAATCAAAATTTCTAATTTTTGTTAGGCTTCCTAATTCCGATTTTTTTTATTAGACACAATTTTTTTTATATGTTAAGAATCTTAAACACAATATAGTTTAATTTTGAGAAGTTTTATATTGTTCTTCACCACTCAGATTATAATACGTACATATAGAAAACTTTTTTGAACAATTTCGATTTAGAAAATTCTACATTGCCAAGGACTATCCATTAGGGTTGGGCACAGTTCGGTCCAAGTCGGGGATTCATGAATCTCCAGTATTGAATTGAAATTCGGAGATTAATAAAAGGAAATCTCCAGGATTGGATTGAAAGAATAAATCTCCAGAATTGAATTGCCCAAAATTTCAGTCCAGTCCAGTTCGGGGATTCGAAGATTCGGTTCCGGTCCAATCCAATATAATTTTTCGGTGATTCGGATAAATATCTAATAGTTTAAGTCCTAAAAAATAAATTAAAAATTTAATTTATAAGATAATAAAATATAAAATTTTATTATCTTACATAACTTGAAATAAATGATATTTTTTTAGGAAGTAAACAACATTCATTAAAAAGTTACAGTAGACAACAAGGCTAAAAAAAACACAAAATCAAAGTATTAAAAGTTACGGTAGACAACAATGCTAAAAAAACCCACAAAATCAAAGTTACAAAATAACAAATCCATAAAAACAAACAACCTTTAATTCAAAAAAGACAACACTTCATTAGCAAAATCACTCTAATCATCATCCCAATTTGTAATTGAATCTTCTTAACATAACAAATTCCTTGTTTTCCAAAGCAAAGGCAGTAAAAGCCAAACATCAACCTAAACATATAAAATTTACCATATTAGTGAATCAACAAATGTTAAATTAATTAGTTTCCACTTCAATAAAATTAATCAACACATTAGCAAAAAGTAAAAGGAAAAAAATATGTTTACCAAAGTGCATTTGATTCGGTTAAAAAAACCTTAGATATCCAATTGAAATATGGATAAAAGAGATTATGCAATTTCAGGATCAGAACTAATTTCTACAAATTAAATAACATTTATATAGTTAGTATTCATAAACATTTAATTAAAATAAAACTATGAAATATAATTGCTAAGTAAATTAATTAAGAACTATATCTAATACCCTAACATATAAAACTTCAAATATAACACAGAACATATAAAACTTTAAATCTACACAATGTACACAACACAGAGTTTAGAAATTGAAATATAAAAGTTCAGAGTTTAGATCGGTAAAAGGTGGAGGTGGTGGTGGTGTGCAAGGTGGAGGTGGTGACGTGCGAGGTGGTAGCGGCGATGGAGTGCAGTGGAGGAGATAGAACCCTAGAAAAAAATCGAAGCAGAGAGAATAGGTAAAAGAAGCATGAGATTCTATTTTATAAAATGTTTAAAAATTTTAATATTTAAAACTTCTAATATTTGTTACTTAATTAAATGGTTAACAAGAAGTAGAATTTTGTTTAGATGGTTAAGACGATTAACAATGTTCCATTTGGTTAGGTGTTTGATTCTTCATGTCTACATTTTAGGTAAATATTTTTTATTTCATTTTATAAACAGGAATTAATCGGGATAATTTTTATGACTATTAATAATGTTATACCTTATTAATAAATTATAAATTTATATTATTGTAATTAGTTTACCAAATCTTACAAAATATATAACTATATATTATATAATATGTCTCTTTATATAAAGTTAATGTATGAAACATAAATTTATTATTGCTAAACTTTCGGTTATTTCAGTTCGGTCCAATCCAATCCAATCTAATTCGGTTATCGGTCCAATCCAATCCAATCTAATCCGGTTATCGGTCCGGTCCAGGATAAATTTCGGTCCAGTTCTTTGACGAAAAGTCAACGGTCCAATCCAGTTCGGTTCTCCAAAAAAGTAAACGGTCCGGTCCAATTCTGGAGTTTTTTCCTCGGATATTCGGTCCGGTCCAGTATCTCCAGGATCCGCGCCCAGCCCTACTATCCATATTCAAATCTAAAGACTATATATCTCAAACGAGTATGTAATCCCAAGTTTAATACATGCTCATCGAGCAACTATATGTTTCAATGAGTATATAGCACTTCTTGATAGTATGCCGATCGTACGAACTTTTTGCAATAGTATGGATGAGTTTGAAATGAGGTTTGAAACATGTTCCATTTACGTACGAGTGAGAGATGTTAGAATTATTCGGGTATTGAACCGAATAATTAATCCGTCCGAAATTGAATAAATAACTACCTAGCCCTAATCAAGGTGACACAATATTCTCTCCCTTGTTCCTCCCTCTCAATCTCAAACATCCGTTTTAGTTTGTGGATCTTTTGTTTTCACCTCCTAATTAACATTGAAGTGAGTAATTCGTGACCAGTCATTTTTTCCATTGCTATTCTTATCAACGGGTTTTTCTTTACTCAAACCCATATTTATATTCAGATTATTTGGTTAGAATCCCTTCAATTTAATATTTATTTTGATAGCATCTGATCTGATCTGATATATCAATTACTTTGAATTTTTATTTAACCTTATCTTTTAAATTTCTTTACAAGTTCATCTTCATTCATATGCCTTTTCTTCCATATTTAATTTTATCTAAAACCCATTAATTCATGTTAATTATTTTGCTTATCCTTTTCTCATATGAGCTCACTGATCTGAAACGTGTGCAAATTAAGTAGCAAGGTAGTGCACAAGTTGAGGTAATCATGACTGCATAATGAGCCCAAATAAATAAAAATAAAAGAAGAGCTTAATATTCAACAGAAGAACCAGTAAGATAATGACAACCCATGCTTTATATACATAGAAAAACAGAATCATTAACCAGGATGCTTCCAGTGGTGCTGTGTGGCCCCTTCATAGGTGGCAGTGACACCCTCACTTATAATGTTGTCTTCCTAAATTCTTCAATTTTAATCATTCCAACTATGAAAATATAAAGCAATCAAACATGCCATTTCTATAATACATAGTACAATATCCCATCACTATACTCTTCATTCATTCTCCAACTAAACAAACACTTCTTAAAAGAAGTGCAACCCACTTTTTTATTTCTACATCTATATTTATTTTATATATATGCCCTCTCTATATCTAAACCCAAGATTTAGAAACAAAAGAAAAAAAAAATTTATACTTTTTTCACATCAAGAACAAAGCTATAACAAAATATATCAAGCCAATTTTAAGACACCATTAATTCTAACAAAACAAAAAATAATGTTCATTAGACTAAAAGGTCTTGTTTAAATTTCACATTATGGTTTTTGTCTTTTTTATTGTTGTTCTTCAATTGATCTTCTGAAATAAGTGAAGAGCATGAAGAATGGTTATCCGCAGCCAAGGCCGACTGACGAGGATACTCAGAAAGCATTTGCACGACTTCTCTCATCGTTGGACGTTCGATGCTGTTTTCTTGACTACATAACATAGCGATAAAAAATAAATGTGTTGCTTCGTCTTTCGGCACCATTGTTAACCTTGAGTCAACAATGTGCATTACATCTTCTTTACTATTGTTGGTTACTCTTTTGCTCCATTGAACTATATCTACTCCGTCTCCGAAACCACCCACTGGTCGACGTCCTGTTAGGAGCTCAAGGAGAACAACTCCGAAGCTATATACATCGCTCTTTTCACCGACCTTCAATGTGTATGCATATTCTGTATAACAAAACGAAAGATTGAAGTTAAAACGAAAGATCGAAAATTCAATCCGCCAAATGGAAATAATGAGAATGCTTTTTGTATAACATGCCAAAAAAGACTCGTGGGTGGGATTTAGGGAGTAGTCTTTACACGTCAGAGCAGGATAGGGTAGGGGTAGTGCAAGCATTGCTATTTTTCTTTAATTTCATATAAAAATTTGGAAAAAGAATAGTAAGAAAAAGAGAGAGTGGGTGCAAATAAGTGTGCATTCATGTCGGATTCTTTTACTAATCTCAACGCCCTGTAACATTAGAATCATTGTCAGACTGCAATCATGTGTCAGATTGACCTCTCTCTGCTATTTCAGTGTTTTATTTTTTTGTGGTCCCAACAAAGTGTGTTTGTGTTTGTGCTTACCAAAAAAAATTCTAATGTCTGTCTTCTTCTAGCAAATATCACGGATGGTTTTGCTGCTGTCACTTTAGCCCTATACCACACACACACTCTCAGAACTGCAAGAGCTTCTGTGTTTCATATGAAGTAAACTTGATCTATAATTGGAATTCTAATTCTATGTTTCTAACCTCTCCATTCTACCTAGTATTAACAAATGTACTATGTACTTCTCTTCAAATTCTAGACATCCAGATACCATCAAACAAACATGTAAGGAACTTGAACTAATATGTTACTAACAAGTCACATATGCACAAAAACAATGAAAATGTAAGAAAATATGTTATAGTTGACTTACCAGGAGCTATGTAGCCATAAGATCCTGCAATTGCTGACATACATTCATCGAACAGGAACTTAGCTAATCCGAAATCTGCTACATGAGCTTCAAAGCTTGAATTTAACAAAATGTTGTTCGATTTCACATCTCGATGAACGATCAATGGTGAACAATCATGGTGAAGGTAGCAAAGCCCTTTAGCAGCTTCAATTGATATTTTGTACCTCAAATTCCAGCTCAAGAAACCGCCTTTTTTCCCATGTATTGCTTCTCCTAAACTTCCATTTCTCATATAGTCATAAACCAGCAAATTCGTCTCTTTATTCGAGCAGAAAGCCAGCAATCTCACTATGTTTCTGTGCCTAATATTGCCTAATGTTTGAATCTCTGCTCTGAAACCATGATCATGGCTATGAGTGCCAAAACCAAGTAGTTTTTTCACTGCAATTTCAACTCCATTTGGCATTTTTCCATGGTATACAATTCCGGCTCCTCCTCTGCCGATTACATTCCCATCTTTCACACATTCCAGGATGTCTTCAACTGTGAATTCCAGCTTTTGAAAAGCTGTCAGCTTCCATGAATCTGAGCTGTTTTTCTTGAAAGATTTCGCCTTGATTATAGCTGCAGCCGCGAAAACCAGAGAGCATATCAGCAGGCCTAATGCGAAAATCAGCTTGAAGTCATTAGGGGCTTTTCCTGGTGTGTTTGTAATGGTTGTCAAATTGCAAGGGTTGTTAAGTAGAGGACCACAGAGCTGAGGATTCCCTGCGAAAGAAGAGGCATTGAAGAACGAAAACTGCCCGAATTCAGGCAGCTTTCCTGAGAATTCATTGAAGGAAAAATCAGCAATTGTGAGGCTTTTCATTGCTCCTATGGATTTTGGTATTGTTTGATTCAAGTGATTTCTTGACAAATTCAAGTAGTTCAAGATATGGATGTTTGATATTTCTGGTGGAACTGAGCCAGTGAGATTGTTCTGGCTCATATCAAGGAAAGTGAGATGGAAACAGTTTCCGAATTCGGGCGGAATTGAACCAGAAAGTGAGTTTCTGCTAAGATCAAGCTTTAGTACTTGATGAAGTTCTCCTATAGAAGGAGGTATTGGACCTGAAAATTCATTTCCACTAAGAAGAAGGATTTGAAGTGAAGTGAAATTCGAAAGTGAAAACGGTAAGGGACCTGAAAGGAGATTGTTTGACAGATGCAGCTGGCCTAATTTGACCGGTTTCGAGGAGCTATTACCGTTTTCTGATAACATTCCTGACAGGAAATTGTTCTGCAACTCAGCTAAATTAAGCTCAGGCAAGTAAATGAAGCCATCAGGAATGCTGCCATTGAGATAGTTCTGCCCCAGCCTTACTCTGATGAGACTATAGCATGTTCCCAAGCCTCTGGGGATCGGTCCGAACAGGAAATTCTTCAACAGGATTAGAATCCTCAATTGGTTTGATGAACACAAGCCTTCTGGGATTGTTCCTGTCAGCTTATTCGAGGACAAATCGAGAATCTGAAGCTTACCATTTTCGCCAAGTTTACGAGGAATTTCGCCAGTAAAATTGTTCATCCATAGCCCTAAAGTGTCCAAATTAGGCAAGTCTGCAACATAATCTGGAATAGAACCATGCAGTCTATTCATGAAGAGATTAAAGAGCTTAAGCTGCCTGAGATTGATAAACTCAAAAGGGATTTCTCCGGTAAGTGCATTGTCCGAAAGATCAAAATAGGCCATGTTTGTCAGATTGCCAAGCTCCTTTGGAATTGAACCTGAAAGAAGATTGATATGCAAATACAATGTATCAAGGAGCTTCAAATTCCCGAGCTCCCGAGGAATCGAACCGTCTAATTCACAGCTTGATAAGTCCATGTGAACTAGATTCATCAAATTCCCAAACTCTGCAGGAATTCCGCCTTCAAAAACATTGTAATACCCCAAGTAAATCTGCTGCAAGTTCGTCAGATTGCCTAACTCTCGAGGAATTCTTCCGTGTAGATCATTCCCAGCGAGCGAAAGGTACTCTAATCCCACTAGTTTCCCATAGCTTGGAGGGATTCTTCCATAGAAAAAGTTTCCCCCAAAATCCAAGTACTTAAGTTTCTTCAAACTCAAAATCCCAAGTGGAAGAAAAGCAGTGAAGTTATTGTTGTAAGCATCAAACACTTCCAAATTCGCCACATCCGAGTAGTTCCAATCCAAACCTCCATCAAATTGATTATTCGAGATGTTAAGAAACCGGAGATTGCTCAACCTGACAACCTCAATTGTGCCTGTGAAATTATTTCCTGCAAGAGACAAGTTGGTAAGGCGATCAAGCCTCGAAATTCGAGGAGAAACAGTTCCATAAAGATTGAAATCTGTCAAGTCCAAAGAGACAACTCTGCCGTGAGAGCAACCAACTCCAACCCAAGAACAAATGGAGGTAGGATTGGAGGAATTCCAGGAGCTCAAGCGGGGTTCGGGGAAGCGAAAGCCTTGTTTAAGAGCAAGCAAGGTAGTAAAATCATGAAGCAAAGAAGCAAAAGAACAAGTAAGAAGAGAGAAAAGAGTGAAAATAATGAAAGGGACCATGTTGAGAAATGAATAATTCGATTCAGGGGAATTTAGTATGAAAGTAGTTGAAACTGAGAGAAAGAGATATAAGAAGAAGAAGAAGAGTATAGGATATTGTAGAAAAGGGAAGGAAAGTGAAAGGAATCTGAAACTTGAAGAATGCATAAGGTTGAAGAAGAAGAGGAATCAAACATTTTGAGTATTGAAATACAAGGAAGAAGCTAAGGGTCTCCTTTACTTTATCTTTCTCTTAAAGAAGAAAAGAAAAGAGAGGGAAAAATGGTTCTTCTTGTTATCTTTCAGTCAATCTTCATACAAAAAGAAAAGGAAAGGGAAAAAGATAAAGAAGAAGAAAGAGTAGAGTGATTAAGGGTTATAAAAGAGATGGAAAATTATAAAGCCGTTGTATAACAGAAATTTAAAGATTTGATTAGAGGGAGAAAAAGTAAAGTTAAATGTGGAGGAGGGCTCTTTCTTTATTCGTATGACAAAATTACCCTTTGCCTTTAATCAAACAAAGAATGTAACTTTGAAAGAGAAAGAGATGTTGGAATTGCACTTTCAATTCAATCATTTAAAATGGCTGCATTGTCCTGTTGCTTTTGTAAAATATCATGTATTTTATTTGCAATTAGTGACTACTACTCCATATTATCATTGCTATTTGCTAACTAGTGGAGAAAATAATTGATATGTGACATTTCTTACATTCTTATATCTGCCTCTTTTAATACTAAAAGAGTACTAAATCCTAGCTAACTCAGCAGCATTTATCAAGGTGTATATACCTATAAGTTTCATAATTCAGTAATTAATTTCAACTAAATTAGATTCAATTGAGTATTAATTAATGATGCTGACAATATCATATTCTTAACGTAAGAAATGATAGAATTTTATCATCAATGTTTTTAACATGAAGCAATTATGCATCAAGACAGCGGTGAAGTCATCAAATTGTTTTCTTTTTTTGCGCCTACCCATAACAAAAGGACGTTATTTTGGGATGGGCTGAAAACAAAATATAACACTTCACTTGTTGGGTGTAATCAACATCCCGTAGATGAAAATTGAGGAAAGACAAAGAGCCACCAAACTAGGGATTCGTTGGCACCTCTATGCCCCTGCCTCTGTCTCAGGATCCAAGTAAAAGTCATGTTTTGTGTTTTTTATATGAACCCAAAGTTGCTTCATGCAGGGTGAACTATAGGAGATCACGGAGGGTCCATCGCCCTCCAAACTCCGAAAGAAAATATACAAAAAATTATATTTACCTAACGGAAAATTCCATTCTAATACAAAAAACCGTAAGTAGTTTGAACTTGTGACCAATTTGGGATATAGATAGAATTAGCGTCATATTGTTCCATAAATCCCAAAAGATTTGGTGTTTCTCACTAAATTTTTGTCCACTCTAAATTAGAAATATTAAAGAAGAAGTTTAATAATTTGTTACATTTATAGTATATATGGAGTTTCCAAAATGGTTAAGGCCAAAAAAGGAAGTTATTGTATTAATTATGATGTCCAATACTTTATAGTTAAGGTAGAAAATAATGGAATGAAGAGAATGATTGTAATATTGATGGTAATAATATGGTGTGCAATGCAAGAAAAGAAAAGTGGGAATGAAGTGCAGGAGAGGACCCTTATATCATAGAAATAGGAATAGGATTAGGGTTTGCAGGTACATTTACAGCAGCATAAAGTAAAAGATGATAAAAATCTATTTCCAATTGTTTGGATAACTTTAAGATAAGAGTCAGAAATCATGTTGCTCAGAGACAGAATAACTCCACTACCAATTCTACTATACCTAATTCAACTCTAATGTGGTCATATCTATAGCTACTTATTCTTTCATCATTCTAATTCTATATAAACCTAATTACTCTCTAGCCTCTTTTATTGCATCTATAAGACAAATGATAATTATTTAGAGCTTAGTACACCATGAAAGCCAGTTTGGCTTTATGCCGAGAAGATCATAACTATGAAAGTCATCCATCTAATTAGACAATTAATGGAGCACTATCGAAATAAGAAGAAAGACTTGCATATGGTTTTCATTGACTTGGAGAAGGCATATGATAAGGTACCAAGGGAAGTACTTTGGTGGGCCTTAATAAGGAAAAACATTTCGCGGAAATATGTTGACATCATAAAGGACATGTATGAGGGAGCATGCACGAGTGTACGTACCAGTGTTGGGAAGACTGAAGAATTCCCTATTACGATTAGAGTGCATCAAGGTTCTGCACTAAGCCCATTTCTTTTTGCCATCGTTATGGATGAACTAACGAGTTCACTTCAAGATAGTATATCATGGTGCATGTTATTTGCAGATGATATTGTGTTGGTTGATGAGACGAAAGAAGGCGTGGAGAGGAAGTTGGAACTATGGAGACAAACTTTAGAATCTAGAGGCTTTAAGCTGAGCCGAAGTAAGACGGAATATTTGGAGTGTAAGTTTAGCGGTGATAGGAGTAGGGAGGCAGGGACAATCACCCTAGATGGGAGAGTTGTTCATGCATTAGATTGCTTTCGGTATTTAGGATCTATTATCCAAACGGATGGAGAAGTAGATGGAGATGTTGCTCATAGGATTAAATCTGGTTGGGCGAAGTGGAAGAGTGCTACGGGTTTTCTTTGTGACCCTAGCATGCCAAATAGATTGAAAGGAAAATTCTACCGCACGGCAATCAGACCAGCACTGTTATATGGTACGGAGTGTTGGGCAGTGAAACACTGTCACACTCATAAGATGTCGGTGGCGGAGATGCGTATGTTGAGATGGATGTGTGGTCATACGTGAAAGGATCGGGTGAGTAATAAAATAATTAGGACAAAAGTATGAGTTACATCTATTGAGAATAAAATGAGAGAAAACCGACTAAGGTGGTTTGGCCATGTAGGACGAAGAGCGCTTGATGCGCCGGTTAGGAGGACGGAAGAGTGGCAAAGGGATGTAGTGGTGAGGGGTAGGGGAAGACCTAAGAAAACTTGGAGGAGGGTGATCGAGAGTGATATGAGTTTATTGGGGATTGAGGAAAATATGGTAGTGGATAGGAAAGAGTGGAGGGAGAGAATTTGTGACGCTGACACGACTTGATTTCACGGTTTTATATGATGGTTCATGTTAGCCGACCCCGAATCATTTCGGGACTAAGGCTTTGTTGTTGTTGTTGTTGTTTAGTACACTATGACTCCTTGTACTTGTCTAGAATATCTGATTGTCATTCTGAATATTGAAGATGTCTCGATTAGCTATCTCAACTTACTTGAAATATTTAATTAGCCCTCTAAGAACACATGACAAAACAATGAGAGATTTAGATAATTTAAAACGTGAATTACTTTAAACAATTCCATGGGATTAATTGATCATTGTATCCACATGATAAAAACAATGAGAGATCTAGATAAGTGAAAACTTGCCTCTAAATATGCTCTGACAATGTGACAATCGATGTTCATATGTTTAATTTTTTCATGTGAAACTGGATTAACAGTTATATGTATGATTGCTTTGTTGTCACAGAAGATATAAATTGACATGATTGGTTTAAGATGATACTCAATTAAGAGATATGTAAGCCACTTTAATTCACAAGTTGTAATGTCTATGACACGATACTCTGCCTCATTATAAGATTTGCTCATTGTGCCTTGCTTCTTTGCTTTACAAGAAACAATGGCTTCTCCTAAGAACACACAGTAACTAGTCAATCACTTGTCAGACTTTTGCGTTTTTCCCAATCTGAGTCACAACAATTTGTAAGCTTGAACTCACTGTTAGAAGGGTAGAACAACCGATTTGTTTGATGTACCTTTAAGGTATCTCACAACGTACATTATTATATTCATATGCAACTCTATATGATTACTCATAAACTCATTTAGTTATTGAGTGACATAAAAGACGCAAGGTCTTGTAAACTCCAAATAGAGAAATATTTCTATCATCCTTTTATACTGCTCTGGATGAAAACAAGGATCAGGTGGATCAATAAGCTTAACATTTCTAGGAAAAGGATTGGAAGCAACATTAGCATTTTGTAAACCATCATCCTCAATCAAATCTAAAATGTATTTCTGCTGTGAGATTAAAATTCTCATAGCAGACCTGACCAATTCAATGACACAATATAGAAAGAGCTCGACAAGCTTAAGAGCACCATCGCCAAGGCAGGGATCGACTCCAAACACACAGACATCATAGAGGTAAAATTACTCATATGTAAAGGATCATGACCAGGCCTATGCTTCGAGGGTTCAAGTACCCGTAGCTGAAAGAGTACGATTGAACAACATACCCCACTGCTTACATTAAGAACTTTAGGCAAGCCATGGACACTACCATGACAATAGAGGCTATGATATGCGGCCTATTCCCCACTGCCCTAAAAGGCTCTGCCTCCTACTAGTATGAGTCCCTACGCATCGAGAAAATTATCAGCTTCAAGTAGATGTTTGGACTCTTCGCCGACCACTTCGTAACATCCATCCCCAAAAGCAAAACCATACACGATGTCAACTACCTGGTCCAATATGAAAAATAAATCCTCAAGGGCTACATGGAGAGATTCCAACATGAAGACATTCAGGTCAACGTACTGAATGTGGAAGGAACGATCAGCATCATGGTGGCCAACTGCCTCTATAAAGAGTTACCTCGAGAACTAAGACTATGTAAGAGATTTATGTAGATGGGAGGCCCATAGAATGAATCCTATATTAATTGAAAAAGCCACCCAGCCAGTAGGCAACTCACGAACGACAGGGACTGAGATAAAAAAATCCATGAGAGCATTTAGAGAGATCAATGATCTCTCTAAACGCTCCCAAAGATGAAGTCCTATACCAGGTGGAGAAGAATAGAGTAAACATCACCCACCCTCCAAAAATGAAGAAGTCACCCTCATGCAACAACGAAGCATTTTGTAACTTCTATAAAAGTGAGAAGTACAACACAAAAGATAACATACAACTCATTATCGAACTAGAGAAGTTGGCGGCTCAGGGAAAGCTGGACCATTTTAAAGTGAGTAGTGATTTCTTTTTCACTCACGTCCCACCTTCCTCAAAGTGCCGTAGAATAATGCATCACTGATACGTTATTAATATTCTCTCTCACTTCAAGGCGATGTCATTCAGCCTCAATAATTCCTTCGTTGGCTTATCCATACCGCTCTCCAAACTGGCAGACTTAGTCTATACATCTTCGGCCTTTTGAATGTCCTCTAGTGCAACTTGAGATTTCTTAGCTAACACGGTATACACCTCGAGCTTATAGAGATGTTTTTGCTTGTACAACTCATTAAACTAACTTCTAAAGCCTCACCCCGCTTCCACGGCCTTCGCCAGATTGCCCTGCACTTAGGAAAGGTTCACCTCCGCTATCATCTTCTCTACTATGACAATTTCAGCAGCCACTACGACCTCATCTTTCTCTATGGCTAACATTCCCACCTTCTCCATGAGTGTCCTATTCTCTTTGTTCAATCAGCATGCTTCCAAAGCATAATTTCTTATCGATGTGACACATAATTTTTCTTTGCCTTCTCTAGCTCATTGTCAAGTTGTCACTACTGAGCTAGAGACAAGTTTAGCTCAACCATAGTCTATAGAAACACAACCATTCACAACCTTACCAAAAGAACAAAAGGAAGAGAAAATAAACCATGCAACAGAACTTACATTAGTCAACGCGACTGTTCTACTTAAAGAACTCGCCTTTTCTTACCGGGCACCATCGCCAACGATTCCAAGTGCCTCCCCAACAAACTGTTGGACATATCCTCACTTGGGGCCATCCACCTTGTGAAGTCACAAAACTCAAAAACCTTTTGATCGATCTCCCTCATAAAGGAAGTATGGTTAACCATATCATCCTCTTGGATCTCCTGCTCATGTCGATCGAAGCCTTCACCCAAATCTAGACCCTTTTGCTAGGATGAGTTAGTCATTGACCTTTTAGAAGCAGGTTCATCATCTCCCCAGCCTCATTCGCACCCTCATGCTCTTCCTCTAACACAATGACATCAAGGGATGTCGTGACAAGCGTATCTCCTCTAACCATGTCCTCTTCCTCCACCTCTTCCGAGAGATCTTCGACATCATCGACCTTCCTTATGCCATCTCTTTTCTTTCATGTGAATGCCCTAAGGGTGTCAAAGTCACTGGAATATCTTTTGGAATAATATGTCCTTCAACTCTCGGTAAAGGCTCCATCTCATCCTCCATCGTCCATTCGACCTCAACTCCCTCAGCCGATAAAGACGCACCTACTCTCGAACCTTATATAACACCAAGATAAAAAAAACATTATTAGTGGCTAGAGGCAGTCGTCCACCCATAATAATCACCTTTTATCGACTTAAGCTCAAAGGGGAACTCAAGATGGTCCAAGTCCATCGACCAATCAGGTATTGCGCACCCAGAAATCGCACCTATGCCAGGCAATAGAGAAGAGAATTTAGCAAACTATAAGTAAACATCAAGACATCCCTCCCAAACCGCACAAGATCTTTATCGAACTCCTTACTTCTAGCGGGAGCATATTCCACCACGATCACTTCAATTGCTTTCAAGTCAACTAGGTCCTACCTTGTCAAGCCCTATACTTTCTAGACATTTCAGCATACCATTCTTCTTCCATCCCTCGAGGCGGACCACCTTTTAGGTCGAATACATGAACCACCCATTGTCTAAGTATTCACTTATTAGCTTCCCACAATCCAACTTTGGCTCAGGCGACATCTCACTCAACCACCTGACCAACTCTAACTCACATGTTGTCATGTCCCTTAGGACCAGCCAGGTGCTCGAACAAGCTTGCTTTAGATTAATTTATATCAAACGGGAAGGCTAGGTTCCTCGTTTCACCTTGAAATAATGGTGTCACCACTTGAGAGGTTTTGAATGCAGCCCCCAATAGGTTTAAAGTGAATCTATCTTATATGTTGTTATTGCTTCGATGCCATCAGCCAAAAAAACTGATAAAATACTAGCCCAGTCAAACAAAACCCGACCTTCGTGCATAATGAATACATCCCAACCATCAGGCACCACTTGTTCCCAGTTATTTACGACATAGCTAAGTTAACAGCTTGCATCACTTCCACAAAGAATCGTAGCAAAGACATGTTGGGGTTTAGTGTCCTATAGGCAATTATTCCAGGATATAAACCTACTGTAAATGAATTGTTCTTTATGTCCTTTGTTTTAATAAGATATGGTTTCATAACTGTATAAAGGCAACTACTTTTAAAGAACTAAATAAAGTCTAAATAAAAGGAAATCCCTAAGTTTATTTAAAGTGATTATAATGTGTTCATACAAGCATGAAGTGAGACAAAACATTATAATAAACTAATAAACTTAAAACCACCCCAAGTCAAGTGATATGTTTTGAATAGGGATTGACATAACACTGTTAAGACTTGCATGTAACAATGTTTTCTATCGAGACAGAGAGCTGATCTCACAAGCTTCAGATATGTAGATATCTGGACAGTTACATGGATCTAATGAAAGGGTTCATTAGGATTGGGGGCCCGACTTGAGATAACAGGATGGGTAGATTTATCCTTGTCACCTGTTCATCTCATTGGTATTAATAGCTATAAGTAATCCTCAGATTTAAAGGAATGTTAATTAGTGATTTTGGATTATGGAATGTGATGCTTTGATCCTGTTCTAACACGATCCATAACAGGGATGACTCTGGGGTGTGTTCGGCAGACGTTGGGTATCACAGGAAGTAATTGCAGGGTAGTTAACATTGGATTGAATATTTGTCACTCCTGATAAATGGGAGATATTTCCAAGGATCGCTTGTGGAAGACTTGACTCTAAATCCTTGCAAAGTGATAACTTAAGACTTGAAATGGAGATTTCACTTAACCTATCTATTCGGAGTTAACTCGGCCTGTACAAGTAAAACGAACGTCTCGCTATATGTGACTTGACATAATCCATAGTCATAAGATTTTGTTCGAGGATGTAGTTGATAAATGATCGAATTATACTGTAACTAATACGGAAAGGTCAACGACGGAATTAACCTGTCTTTTTATAGCTCTAGGGGAATGTTTCGGATCTGCCAATCACAGTTCACGTACTCATTCCGTTATACAAAGATTGAATGTAATTTTGAGAAATTAATTTAATGGTTGTATACGGTTAGAAACAATAAGAACCTAATGGGTCACACATAAGATTTGGAACCCAAAAGAGAAACAGATGTTAATTAATTGACGGAAGCCCAACTGAGTCCACTAAGGCCCAATTATGGAGGGGGGCGATTTTATGTGTAGGGACACATAAGGAATTAATTTAATTTCAGAAAATTATAATTAGATTATGATTATGGATTAAATTAATTATAGGATAAATAAGTTAGGAGGTTTATTGAGATTAAATTGCTTCTAATTATTATCCTATTTAATAAGTTATTATTATCTTTATATTTAGATATAGTTATAGATAATAATAATAAGAGTATTATTCCGAATATAACTCTTATTCAATAACCTAAGTCTATCTAATTAGAGTTTAGATACAAGAGGCTATATTAACCCCCTCATATTGTAAATTTTGGCCAAGCTATACTATCCCGAAGAGTGCAAATTTCGACCCCCAACCGTTGTGGATCGATTGTCACCGCTTGCTTCGGAATCAATTGATTTTCATCTCTTTCTTTTATTCCTTGATCTTGTGTTGATTGCTATTACTTGGTTGAGTTCTAATATCGTTTGATTTGTGTTTTTGTTTTGTGCTCGTGAACTCGGATCTAGAGTTGAGGGCACTTCACTTGCAATGGTAGATAGTTCATCAAAAGGTATTTCCTTCTATCCCTCTTTATATGAAATAACGATTAACGGATCTTGGTTTAAAGGAAATAGGTTAAAATTTTTATATTTCTACTGCCAAACGTTTGTCTATTTTCATTCAAGACAGCCCCATCCCCGTATTTAAATGATCATCGTACACCACCAATTCATTCAGAGCGCAATGATTATTATCCCACTCTACTCTCGGCATCACAACTAGAATCAAGGGCCTACCCACTGTATAAAACATCACGATCTCTCCAAGGTCCCTATTGATAATAATGTTATAAGCATTCTCCATCCTCTTTGACTATGGTGCAAGAGGCTTGACAAAAGGCTTGAACCCAAGCCCATCAGATCGGCTATTCCTCCCAAGCCCTCGTGACCACATGTTTTCCCTCAATCCTTGGTATATCGCCCAAACACCAAGTTTAGCCTCCCTATAGAACTCAGGAAAGGTCATAGTCATGAAGAGTCTATTATCACAAGCTGTCCCTCCACCAGGTTGAGGAATGGAGGGAGACAACTTAGGCTTTGCCTTTTTCTTTTTGTTCCTCCCAATCACCCTAATGAAACCCCATAGTTTACCTCCTCCATATAATCTAACCTAACCTACTCCAACTCCTCCTCACCCTATGACTCTACCTCCATCTTAACTCGAGGACTTAATTAAATGGACAAGTCTCCGACGGACATACTAAAGCAACACTCAAACACTTAAAAGGTTTCACATATGTCAGAAGGGATGAACACTCAACAAAGTGAAAAGGAAGAAAAGACTGAGATGTGGAGGAAACAGGACTAACCTTAAAACCACTGGAAAACTCCACCCGCGGAAAGAACCAAAGAAGCAAATTCCCCTCTTTTCCTCTGGAAAAGCTCAAATTGCACCAACCTTTAAAGGTGGAGGAGGGAAACTTGAAAGAAGGAGAAGAAGAAAGACTTGAAAAAAGATGGAGAAATAAACCGAGCAAAATTAAAATAAAATGGCATGTTTATAAGTTACCTTGGAAGTCCAACTGTCACTAAACTTTACTACAGACATTACATGAAAAGTCATTATTAACGAGACATGTGCATGACACGCTTTTAAGAAACACAATTAAGAGCAGTCGCCTAACGCATATCTGTGTTGTAAAAATCGGTCAAGTCGGCGACTAATCGGCTGATATATCGATGATTTTTACAACACCGACCGATTTTATATAACTGGTCGGCATAAGTCGGGAGCCCGATTTTCTTCCTCTTAGGCGGTTTAAATCGGGTTAGTCGGACAAGTCGGTCAAGTCGGGTTAGGTGGGAAAATCGGTCTAGGCGGAAAAATCGGCTGAAACAGGTTAAAATTGGCTGAAATGGGTTAAAATCGGCCGAATTTATAAATTACAATTAGTAAAAAATAATACAAGTAATTAGTATTAACTAATAACTATTTTATTATTTATTGAAAATAAATATTTATATTTTTCTATTATATAATATTTATTATTATTATTTTTAGATAGTACTATAATTTATATTTTAAATGTGTTTATATAATATTTATTTAATATAAATCTAAAAAATAGAAAAATACAAATCCGATTAATCTTCTTAATCCCCGATTAATCTTTGAAGGTCTTGTCCGCCCGACTAATGCCTAGCGACTTTTACAACACTGACGCATATATGCGCAACTTTTGACTAAGCCAAGTGAGAACACCTCACAGTCGATAACCTTAACAAAAACAAAGACACCCTCGCCAGGAGAGGTCATCGCTCCCAAAACAATTCAAAGAGTACCATTAAAAGTAGCCACTAATGCGTATCTGCACAACTTTTGACAAAGCCAAGTGAGAACACCTCACAGTCGATAACCTTAACAAAAGCAAAGACACTTGTCGCCAAGAGAGGTCATCGCTCCCAAACCAGTTCAAGGAGCACCATTAAGAGCAGCCGCCTAACGCATATGTGCGCAATTCTTGACTAAGCCAAGTGAGAACACCTCATAGTCGATAACCTTAACAAAAGCAAAGACCCCCGTCTCCAGGAGATGTCATCGGCCTCAAACCAGCTCGCATCTAGTGACTCACCTTGACTGAACCATGAGGAGGACTTTTGATGAAGCATCTGGGCTCGAAGGCCCACAGATAGCGCCCCAACAAGAAATTTGGTGAACCAACAAAGCCCGACCATCCCTCGTTGTCGTACACAGCCAGGGTTGATGATCACATCTTGACTCAGGCTAGGGGTAGTAAGGATATTCCACCACCCTATGTGCCAAGTCTATAAATAAGGAGATCCCACCTCACGGTAGATGACTCATACTTTCTCTCTCTATATATATATATATTATTATCTTACCATCACTGAATACTAACTTGACTGTCATAGTGTATTTTAAGGACCTCCTAATGCGGTACCCGACATACCTCATGAATCTCAATTTCTCATCAATGATTAAAAAAATATTATTTAGCACCTAGATGGTGAGAAAAGCTCCAAAGAGACTTAATGAGAATGATATTTTTATATATAACGAAGGTAGCAGAATCAGAATTGAAGTAAGAAGAGGAATTTGTGTACTTTGATGCATAAGGGTAAATTTAGATTACCAATGTAGAGTTAATTAATAGTAGTAAAATGTTGAGTTGGAAACATGTGACTGCAAGAATAGTAGTAAAAAAGATGATGATTATTAATATATCATTACTATGTTTTTGTGATGAATTAATGATCAATATATAATTGTGATTGCATGTAATGTAAGAGCTAAGGGAACATTTGTAAGCTTTTTTATTTTAATATATATAAACTTTATTCCTTCTTCCTCTCTCTATAGATGCATGGTTGTGGTTGGGTCCAACTATTTTAGCACTCTATATGGTTAATATGCAATTATCTAAGCTTTATTAGAAGATGGAATAGTCTTAAAGAGAGGCTATGTGAATAAAGTTAAAGCAAGATCTGCCTTCTAAATTATATATTTGTATGAAATTAAATGCTTTTGATATCTTTCTTCTTCCACTTAAAAAGAAAAGAAAAGAAAAATCTATGGGACCTCACATGGAAAGGAGTGCTTGGAAATTTCAATGGAAACTATATACTAATTTCCTTTATGAAAAGAAAAATCCAATGGCCCCCTCATACTCATACATGGGAAAGAGTGCTCTTGTATTTTTAACATGAAATCGAACATCTCTCTTTCACCACCTGCCTTTCCTCTTTTCTTTTTCATTCTCAAATATTCACATTAATACATATATAAACAGGGTCCATTTGTTATCTCTGACACACCCTACGAGTAAATGTATAGATCCATTCCATTATGTGTTTTTAATTTCACAAATTCATGAGGATTTGAACTCTAATACTATATCATGGAATCAATTGAAGTAATTAAAAGTTCAAGCTAATAGTTAAAGGTATACTTCGTATTAATATTTGGAAAATTCAAGAAACCAATTAATTTTTAAAACTAAGTTAAGGGCATGCTAATAATAAATGATTTTGATTCAGAAATATATAGTATAGTTTATCAATGAGAGGAGAGGAGACTGCCCCTTTTGAGGTGTCTTTGTCTGTGTTAGTGATGCCTGTCTTTGAAAGGTCACTATCTTGTGGTCAGCCTGTGTTATGGGTTGGTAACCCCTTTTTTATGTGGTCACATAATCTCTTCTCAATCAATGTCTCTTTTCCCATTCTTGGATTTTATTTGCATATTTGAAAACTTCATGCAAAATTATTTATATATCATTTTATTTTTCAATTTTATTATATAGATATATTCAAATTAATAAGTTCTAAGTTATCAAGATACAATATCACACTATATTATGTAGATATTATCCACTTTAACCTAAAATCTATTACTCGAATCTCGCAATTGCAGAACGTATCCACATGTATTGAAAACGAATCTTACTAATATAGTCTAATCATTCTCTTTCCATTTTAGTTTGAGATTACGACCATTCTTGTGCCTATCGTCTATAGCTCACTGCACAAACCTTTTATTCTGATGACACCTTTCAAGACTAGGTCGTTATAAACACGTTTTAATGTCTTCTTCACCTATTAATTTTTTTTTTTGCATGCATTAGTAATTAGGAATTAGATTCAAAGCCTAACTTAAACGATTAAAAATTGTTTCCACTCAAATCAATTTTAACTCATTTTCATTACATTTTATTTATAAATTATGTTGAGCTACCAAGCTTATTTAGTGCATTGTATTTTTGGAATGGCTAAATAGAACTTAATATCGCTAAATATAAATTAAATAGAATTTTGAATAAATGCCACTCAAACAACAACAACAACAAATGGGGGCGAGAGAGCCAGACTCATAAGCCGCCAAAACCACTCCTATCATGAATGGTCTCGGTTACCTCGACTGTTGGAACTATTCCTACAATAGATGGTACGGGCCACTGTTTCCAACAAATTAAGATTCGAGGTGATTAATTAACTAAGTTTGTCAAAACGACTTAATTTTACATTTGTAGTCCAATAAAGTTTAATTTTGAGAATTTTTACAGTAGTACGTGAAAATTGGTTTTGGACCACTTAGATGATAATGTGTGCATATACGTAAAAGAATTTGAGCGAGTTAGATTTAGCCAAATCTTTTTATGCACGTACGTGTAAAATTAATTAATCTCCTAACAGATCAATCCTATATTCGTCACTAACTAAGAGTGTTGTATCTCCGGTGCTCACTCTATAATAAGCGTTGGATTTGCTTGTATAGTTGGCTTATCTCCACGCCCAAATAGCATGGAGATACGACTTCAGCCAAATTTGGTCGTGGAAACTAATATTATATATATTAATTTTAAATTTTGTTTCAATATATATGTTTTATGTTTTTGTGGATGATTTAACATTGGATAAATATTATTTAGGTTTTTTTTAGATTTTATAGTTAAATGTTATTAAAAAATTGTATTGTTTAATATATATTATTTATAATTATACTTTTTATTTCTTGATAAACTAATGTCTATTTTGGATAAAATTTCAAATGATTATAATGGGATAATATATTTAAAAATCATATAGCAAGACTAATTCTAATTAGGATAATATTCAAATTGACCTATATTTATTTATTTAAATAATTATTGTTATTTTTTTAAAATTAAATAACATTTTTTTTTGTTATTTTTTACGATTTTTAATTAGTTTTTGAATTAATTTTTATTATAGATTATTGATAACAATAATATATATAAAAAAGAATAAATTATTAATTAAAGTGTTATGTAAAATGGAATAAAGTAGAAAATATTCTTTTTGATGTAATAAATAGTGTAGTGGATTCGAGCAAAAATATGTTTTGATATATGAAAAATGGAAAATGAAGATTGAAATAATGTAACGGGTTGGAGACATTTTAAATAAAAATTAAATAGAATTTTGGAATCGCTAAACAATATGGTGAAATAATCAATATATTATAAATTTCAGTCAGCAATTTTTTTTGTACTTTTCTTTTCACTTGTCACTTATTTAGTTATATTTTTTATTTCTAAATTTTCAATGACATTTATTTTTTCCTAATTTTACAGTAGTTTTCTACTACATTCTATAATTATCATTTAAGGGGTGTCTGATGAGTCTCGAACCGAAAAATCGGATAAACTATCGATTTTTTTTTTTAATATTAATGTTATGAGAATTCCCCAATCCTAAAATAAAGGCAATTTAGTCATTTTTTAGTATATTTAATTCTAAATTTAAACCTAATCAATATTTTATAATTCTTATAAAAAATAACAAAAAATAACAAAAAAAGTAACAAGTAAAAATGAATAGAAAATAATGTTAATGGAATTATAGTCGAGTTAGAATTGGTATCCACCCGCAACTGAAACAAATCAGGTAATAGTCTAAAAATAATTAGGTTAAGATACAAATTAAGTAATATTCAAGGTATTTTGGCAAAGACTAAAATACCCCCTTACCTAACATAATCTCTAACCTAATCCACAAAAATAAGGATTTTGTGGTTCTAATCCTACTAATTAATATGAATTATTCTAGTTGTGGTTAACAAATACATTAGGAAAGCTAACACTATATTAAGGATTAGATTGAGCATTCTATAAATAGAATCTCAACCCAATTCTCTCACACCACACGTACCATAACTCAATAGCATTTAGTTTATGGATTTATTGCATCTCCTGTAAAGTCGTTTGACATAGAAGTTGTGTGATCGGTAATACAAAACCATAGTTCAATTTTTTCTGTTACATAATATGTGAGTAATTTGTCCTATAAAAGTAACTCGAGTATCGGTTTAGTTATTCAGATTTATATGATAATAAATTTAACAAATGTAATTAATAAGTGAAATCACATTTAATAATTTGGAGAAAAATTCTCTTCAGTGGAGAAAATCTGAACCATATACTTGTGTCAAAATGTTGATGTCCAAAAACATGAAGCCACATCAAGCTATTAAATTATTAGTCTTTTCCTTTGTTTTGTTCTTAAAGGTGTTGTACTAAAAAGAGGAAATAATCTTAATAATTGTAAAAGCATGGATATTAACAACAAATTAGTTGATCTTATGGTATTTGTCTGCTTTTTATTGTGTCTATATATTTATAGGCCAATCGACAACTTGTTTATGTAATGTGCCCAATCCAATTATATAATTGGGTCCATTATTATATATTTATTGATTATGAAAAACTCTTATGAAAATAAAAATAAAAATCTATTTACATAAGTGGAAAATGTTGTTACATATTTATTTGTATTCACTATTATTTCCTGGTAGTTTTAATTCCAAGGTTTTTCCTCTTTTTCGTTTTCTTTTTTCCAGAAAGAAAAAAATAATAATGATGAGGTTACCACAATTATTTTGCACAGAAAATATGAAAGATGTACTAATAAGGATGATGCTTAAAGAGAAAAAAATAAAAAGAAAAAGACAATTAATTATAAGAATATCAGACTTTTCTTTCTGCTATAAAGAAAGAACAAGAAGAAGAACCAGGTTCTCTATCTTTATTAATTAAGGATTTCAAATTAAAAAAGCAGCTTTTGAGCTCATAAATAGCATTTGTGACATTGCTATATATAATTCTCTGCCATTTTACAATATTCATCCGAATGTCAAAAGAATTTTTTCTTTTTTTCTTTTTTTTTTTTTTTTTTTTTTTTTGTTCCTTTTGACTATTTATTTAAAGGCTTAATAGACATCCAGCCTCTTAAACTTGTAATTTTTTTTCACCTGGCCCCCTCAACTTAGGGGACAACCTCTCAACCCCCTTAACTCTTCAAAAACATCACATACAACCCTTTAAACTTGCAAAAAAATTTCATCTGACCCCCTCAACTTAGGGGACAACCTCTCAACCCATTCAACTCTCTAAAAACATCACATATAGCCCCTTAATGCCTACGTGGCTCTGACATGGAATAAGTTGGGATTGCACTCATTAGAAAGCGCGTGAAGGTTGGCTTTAGAAACTTAAACGGTAAAAATATCCCCTTTCTTCTTAAATCCCTATCGTTTTTCTCCTCAGAAATCCTTCCTCTTTTCTGATTCCTTCGATTCACCTCTTTTCTGTCTCCGATTCAAGTTCAACAGTAAGTATTCATCTCCTCCTCCTCCTCCTTCTTCTTCTTCTTCTTCTTCTTCTTCTTCTTCTTCTTCTTCTTCTTCTTCTTCTTCTGAGATAATTTTTTTTTGTCAATTAGGTTAGGGCTTGTGTTGTTCTTGAAACCGATTTCATGGTGGGTACTCATGAATCATGTTTTTGTGGTGAATATGTTGTACTTAAGGTTTCGTGGGAACCTGCAAATCAAGGAAGAAGACTCTACGGGTATCCAAATTATGGGGTAATTTACTGGATTTACATGGAAAAATTTAAAAAAAAAATGACACGTGGCATTGGTGTGGTCAACAGTCCAGCGCGTTTTCTACACGGGTCAATATTTTGACCGGATATAGGGGTGTAAGGGGCTGTATGTGATATTTTTGAAGAGTTAAGAGGGTTGAGAGGTTGTCCCTTGAGTTGAGGGGGCCAGGTGAAAAAAAGTTACAAGTTTAAGGGGTTGTATGTGATATTTTGGAGAGTTAAGGGGGTTGAGAGGTTGTCCCCTAAGTTGAGGGGGCCAGGTGAAAAAAAGTTACAAGTTTAGGGGGCTAGATACCTATTAAGCCTTATTTAAATGAATAAACGTGTAGATTATTAATGCATAAAGCTGGAAGCATCCGTATAAACTAAATCCTAAACAACCATCCGGTAATCTTCCATTAGTATAATTGGAGTATTAACAACTTAATATTGCTCAAGAAGCTCTTAGGTGCGGTTTGGTAAGATGTAATGACCTTTGTAATGGAATGACCATTACATTGAAGGCGCATTACTATGTTTGGTTGCACATTACAATTTTGTTGTAATGGAATGAGAAAGTCATTCAACAAATCTTGTAATCTCCATTACATAGAAAATTGACTTGAATTCTCATTACATCCGAAACATATAATTCTAATTTCTACTTTCAAAGCTCTATCTAACCTCTCATTTGTCAAATCTCACATCTCAATCTAGTTTTTCATTCTTGTCAAAAACGCAAAAAGTAGAAAAACATGAAAAATTGAAAACAAGAAGAAAGAAAAAAAAGAGAAACCGGAAAAATGAGACAATAGAAAAACGGTGAAAAATGTTAAAAATGGAAATTTTGAAAAAAAAAACCAGAAAAATGTCAAAAAAACGTATGAAAAAACGAAAAACTATGCACTAATTTATTGATTTCAGTTAATCTAATTTTTATTTGATTTCAATTCGATTTTTGCATTTTTCATGTTTTCATGGTTTCATTTTTTTTTGTTGATTTTAATTATGTAAATAAAATTTTATAATTACATTTAATTAGAAAAACATAAGTAGTGTAATGGTAATTACATTCCATCATTTTCTTTTTATTTGTCAACCAAACATGGTAATGGAATCACCATTCCATTCCATTACATTACAACTTTCATTACATTACGACTTTGATTACATTACATTATATTACATTACGACATACCAAACGGGCCCTTAGAGATGATGATAAAAAGCTATTATTGACTCTTATTTAGAGAGAATCAAAACGAAGAGAAATGAATTGATAGGTTGAGAAAAGAATGGTTACAGCTCAATCGTATATTAGAATTATAGATAAATAAGCTCTTGTACTAACAGAGTTACAATTATACCTGACTTATTTGTAACTATGGTTAAGTTTATTAACCAAAGTTACCCAACTAACGGCTAAAAAGCTGGAAACTACTAACTAATCTTAACATTCCCCTACAAGTTGGTAATGTTTGTAGAAACAATATCAAATTTGGATTAGAAACGATGAAGTTGATTGCATGTCAATATTTTTGTGAAAATGTCTGCAAATTGGTGACTTGAAGATATACGAGGAGTACATATAAAACCTTGCTCCACATAGTCTCTAACAAAATGTATATCAATGTCAAAATATTTGGTCTTTTAATGATCCACTAGATTTGTTGCAATTGTTATTGGTGCAGTATTGTCACAATATAAAGATATAGGCTTAGGAAAAAAGTGATCCACATGATTTTGCAAGTTGTGGTTGCCATACTTCTGTACTCTCAGCCTCTGCTGAGGAACGGCTAATAATGGACTATTTTTTTGCTCATCCATGAGACTAGAGGCTGTCTTGAGAATATACAATATCCAGTAATAGACCTCCTAGTTGTTTTGCATACCCCCCAATCTGCATAACAATAAGCCTCTAACTTCAAACTAGTCTGCATAGGATAAAACAAACCTCAAATTATTGTACCCTTCAAGAATCTGAGCACATGTACTGAGTAGAAAATCAGATATCATGGCGAGTAAATCCTAGATATAGAAGTCTACAAATAAACCTTTTGTAAACATTAGCAGACTATAGTGGTGGGGAAACCCGTTTTGGTTGAAAACACTACGTCAAAACCCTCTTCAGACGACGGTTAAAAACCGTCGTTCCGCGAGATATAAATCTGTCACGGGGGCTCGCTGCCGTCTATTGCACCTTCAGACGACGGTCAGGTTCTGTCATGTTTCGTCATCACACATGACATTAGCCTATTTTCTTACTGTCATCTTACCCTTATTACGATGCAGCTTATTTATTACTGACGTCACCTTTAATGTCATCACATGACATTCTAATAATTAAAACTGTCAGGTTAACGTGTGGAAAATTAGCATATTGAATTTGAGATGACAGTTCGTATAATAATTTCTGTCGTTATAGCCTGTTTAGATGGCATAGGTCATAATCAATCATGTTAAAGGATTTTTTTCAGATGACAGATACGTTTATTTTAATGTCTTTTTATTGTTGTTTAGATGACATTTTTAAAAATTAAAATGTCACTTTTTGCCTTCTTCTTCGTTTGAATTTCTGGTGTTTACCTGAATACTGAAACATACTAAAATATGAACATGAAATTCTGTATATCAATGGTTTTAATTTTATTGGAGACCAATACTCATAATATGTTTACATTTTTGCACATACATTTCTGAATTAAAACACACAAAAAAAACCAATATCTTGAATAACGTCAATCCATATCTTGGAGTAATAATTAGGCCTATAATCCCAAAGGTCTTGGTATCTGCAAAAGCCAAAGCAGGTCATTAATATTACACACAACCCTAAACTCAGTAATTACAGACCCTTCCCCTTTCGCGACCTTTAACTTACCACAATCATATCACTATAAATATATGCATCATATGCGTTCAGAATCCATACCTTCAACAACCCAGAAAACTTACGCTGTAACAATGGATCCCCTTGTTGAAACTCCACAAGAGATAATTCCTGACTTGGAGAAATTGTACATGGAGAACCTAGAGTGGCTTCTGGCCATCGATGGTACGTATGTCAATCCATAGTTGTTCTGTAACTCTTCCTGGTTTCTTCTGTGTATTTCTAATGATTCTTCTTGGATGATAACATACATGTCCTCTCAATGGTAACTTCTTCACATGGTCGATCAGAATGAAAGGCCCCCAATACACCCCATATGAAATGATTGTATTTGAAATCAGAATCAGCTACCCTCTGGATTTCCCAAACAATCCTACAAGAGTAATATTAACTCAGATCAGTAAGATATAATCACCTACATGACATATAAACAAACACTAATAAATGTCTCCTCTTATTCTCAGTTTCGCTTCTGGAATCGGATATATCATCCTAACGTGGCTCCTCCGGGGTTGATTTGTCTTCCCCGTATCCTTAATACTCATCACTTATCCACTGCCACGGTATAATGCAACCATTTATCTATTTCATTTGATAAACACACAACATCATATTTTTGATCTAATTATTCTATGCATTTTATAGTGTCTGTGGCACCTATATGATCTACTTCTACAGCCCCATAGTGAGGAGCCATATCCTAGGCAAGAAGCAGTTGTTGAGAAATACCGCAGCAACAGGGAAGAGTATGAGGGGCTCACCTGGATATGGACTGAGGAGTATGCAAAGTGGATATGAGGGGCAGAGGACGAGGTTCTCCTTTAAATTCCAAATTTCCTAAACTATCTTGAGTAAGAGAAAGGAGATTTGGAATTTGGAGAAGAATCAAAAGGCAACACTTAAACCCCCCCTCCCATTTGCAATATAACGTAGAGCTTGCTATTCAGTTCGTATGTATATGCTGTTGGTCCCTTGTATGATTGCAAGTATAGTTCCAAGGGGGGGTTAGGAACTATTTAAACTTTTTCGCAATTCGGGCAGACTTCTTTTTCTGAGGAAAAAGGTTTTAACAGCGGCGCTGAGTAAACAGCAAGATACTGGCTTAGTCAACTGGTGACTATGTCAGTTTCTTAGCTTGAGTCAGGAGATAGCACTTAGAGTCTATTCCTGAGCTCTTACGTTTAATGCGCACAACTCAACTTGACCTCTTTACTTGGTCAGTTTTTGATTATTTAAGCAAGCAATATAAATAAGGAGTTAAAGGTTTAGAAATACTTCACTCAGCAGATTTATCCAGGTTCGGCTTCTTCTAAGCCTACGTCCTGTCCCCGGAACACGTTCCGAGATTTCAAATCCTCTACTGAGCTCTTTAAAGGTAGAGCCTCAAACCCTTTACAATATCAGCAATTGAGTATGACAAGAGTACCTTCCTCTATACTTCTACTCAATCCCAATCTCTCGCTGAGTACTTAAAACCGAGTACTCAGCCTCTCATTTCTATCTCTAGAAATGATAAGTGTTTTGTCCTAATACAAAGATGTGCTAAGACACTTTAGACGATTTAACAATCACTCTAGATTTTTACACAGATATAACAAATGTAGTGTAAGAATTTGCTTTGCTTCTTTGCTTGCAGAACTTGTAGAAATTTGGTCAGCGTAACTGCTTGATCAAGTTCTGTGTAGAATGAAGCTTGTGATGGCACTATTTATAGAGACATCTGGGCATCGGTCATTTCGAATTTCGAAATAACCGCTAGAGGGAAACGGCTATATGTCGCTATCATCCTGACTTGCTTAGAGCTCTCAGCCAATCACAATCGTGTATCTTCTGTCCTCGGTCAGCTCAGCAGATGGTCTCTCCTTTTATGGTAAGGTCAACTGGACAGCATACTGTGTCGTCTGAACTTTGCCAAAAGAGGAAACACTTTGTCTGGAAGTTTTCCTTTGCCAGCTGCTGTCTTGTATGTTTGTCGAGACTACTCAGCAGCTTCAACTTGAAGTTGTTCCCAAAGGTCTTCTAAATCCTTCCGTTTGCTGAGTTGCGTTTTGTTTTAAAACGGCAACGTCTTGACATACGCGGGCCGAGTGTACTGAGTTGTTTGACTTGGGCATTGGCTTCCGTATTGGGCTTGGGCCTTCCAATCCTTATGACTTATAACATTTATAACTCAACATTGAACAAACACATTAGTAGAATAAAACAAAGCATTTAAACTTAGTGTGTTTAGAATATATATTTTGGATTATACTTAAACAATTTTGTCAAATCAAAATTATGTGGAAAGGTGTTTCAACAAACTCCCCCATTTTGATGTTGGCAAAACTATTCAGCAAGGAACTCAGTATGAGCTCCCCCATGATAGTTGACCTAGTATAATTTAGCAAACTCCCCCGTAAGGGTTGAGCTACTGACTTAGTTTAACTTAAAACATTTAAGGGTTTAAATGAGTAAGTCTAAGGTCAGTTTTCAGGTATAGGTCAGCTATATCACATATTCTATTTACTCAGTGTTAAGCGGAAGGTTTAAACATATAGAGCGCGAACTGAGTAATTTGTTGTTCAATGAGTTCTTATCAGAATGTTTCATAAGTACATAGGTTTATGTCAAACATGTTATCAGCATATCATTTAGTCAATAAATGTTACAAGTATTAAACATAGCTGATTTAATTGAAGATCCATAATGACTCAGTACTTAATAGCATATATCATAACTCAGGATTTGAATAAGAAAAGTAAGTATGATATATATTGATAGAAGTCAGCAATTACACAGCAAAAGAAATAAACCAGGCAAATAGATTACAACTGTTATGGCCTAAGCTAAGCTAGCCTATCTATTTCTTTTTCTTGCCCTGTGACTGACTTCGCTCGTACTGACGTCGCTCATACTGAGCTCTAGCAGCTTGCGCTTTCTCCCCCGTTTTGTCAACTTCAGGGAGCTTGAACGCATCGGTTAAGACAACGCGAGTCAGTTCCTGTGAAAGCTCCTTTAGCTTCTCAGCACTCTCATTTACGCCATCAAAAATGGCAACTCCATCAGCTGATACTTCGACTGGTACTCGAAGATCAGCAGCACTGAGCATATTTACACTGAAAGCTTGAGCTTTGGCTTGCCAGAGGAGGGCTTCAGAGAGGCCAGCAAAAATTTGGTGGAATGTCTTCAAGAGAGCTGAGTCATAATGATGACGCTGGATATTGTTGTGACGGATGTGGTTGAAAGATTGTTGTGTGAGAGACAACAACTCATTCTACTTTAACACATCAGTATCCATCTCTTGCTTGTTTAGGTTAAGTAGCCTGATGGCCTCACCGATTTGCTCTACTGAGCACTGACTGTATGACACCATTTGCTCATTGGTCTTAAGTTGCTCAGTATGAAGCTGAGCAAAGAGCATTTTGAGTTCAGAGGAAGTGGCGTAGTCAGTGTTCACAGCAGACAACTTCTGAACTTACTGATGGAGAGAGTTCAGATGTTGAACTGTTGTCAGCTGTATCTCTGCCAACTTTGCAAGTGAATCCTGCTTAGCTTGCTGAGCTTGGAAGGACAAGACTACATTCAGCAGATCCTTGAGTCCCTTAACTTCGTTGAGAAGCTGAGTGATCTGGGAGAGCTGAGTTGTCTCAGGAATTGAAGATCCAGCAGCAGGCAAAGCGGAATGTTGAAGATCGTGGATAAGTGCTTGCACTGAGTCAATGAGCTTTTTGCCGGACTCAGTGGCAGCTAGATGGACATCAGTGTGACCAGAAGAAAGTGGAGTGAAGGGAGTACCCAGGTCAGTGACTGGAAGAGTATGCTCAATCTGCACTTGAGTTGGAGGAATTGTTGATTGATCAGCAGAGAGGTTTGTTATGGAAGTAATAACCCGAACACTGTCTGTGCTGACGGCGGAAGGATGGGGAGTCATCACCATGCTTGAGGAGACAGCATGAGCAGTGGATGGTTCAACCTGACTGGTTGAAGTGGTTGAAGTGTTATGGTCGGCATGTTCCTGTTGAGAAGAAACAGAGGCTTGTTTTTCCAACGGCGCTAAAGTAGAGGAAGTTGATGGCCGTTTGAAAATTTTTAGTTGAACAGTAGAAGGGTCCTTAGTTGTTTTTGAAAGAACAAGGTCAGGAAGAGTCGGTAGTTGCACAGGAGATTCACTGACGATCTTTTCACTGGCTTTAACCAACTTTCGCCTTCTACATGGTGGAGTGAAAGTAGGAGCAGCTTCTTCTGAGTGAGTAGGAGAGGATTCCTGTTGCTCAGTATGAGTCTGGTCGGCTTGCTCTTCAACTTGTTCAACTCTCGCAGCCAACTCAGTGTCAACCTGCACATCTCCACCAACTAACCCAGTGTTAGCATCCTCAGCTTCAATTTCGCTGGCATATTCCTCAGAATCCTCAGCGTCATCCTGACTGCTGGCTTCTTCTTCTGCTTCCTCCTCAGTACTATCTCCATCAAGTTCTTCCTCAACTTGAGAGATGAAGTGGTCATCTAATTGGACCTCAGGCTCCTCAGACTCAGCACCTGTACCTTGACACTGGGTGAAGTGAGAGTCACCCGGTACTATGAAGTCGGTCGGTATAGCTTCCAGAGGAGTCAAAGTTGAAGTTTTATGCTTCTTCTGAGGTTGCTCAGCAGCTTCCTCAGTTCCAGGCTCACCTTGCCTGGTTCTCTTCTCAGCTGTCTTGCCAGCTGACTTCTGCTTCTTTGCTGGAGACTCAACGTTTGGAGTAGGAGTCTCAGCAGTTTTCCTCTTGCGGGAAGCTGGGGCCTTAGTTCTTCGCCCTTTCTTTGGCTCAGCAGCTTCCTCAGCTTGGCCAGCATCAGCAGCAGCAGTAGCAGCATCTTTACCTTTCTTCAAGGGCTGTCCAAATTTTAGTGCCCTCAACGAGGATGCTGTTATCTTAGTACCTTTAAGTTTCTCCTCTCTTTCGAGGTCAATTTTGTGGTCAATGAGGATTCTTGTTATGATTGACCCGAGCCTCATTGTACCAGTGCTGCGAAGGAACCCAGCAACGAGAAAGACGGGCATGTTGATGGGGGTGTACGTCAGCATGTTTCAGATAAAACACTGCTCAAAATTTGTTGCTGATGTAGTGAAGTTTATCTTTGGGTAGATAAAATAGGTCAGCAAGTAGTGAGCCATCTTCTGGTGCTGACCCATTGATGATGCTGAGACTTCTCCTGAGTAGCCCTCAGGTTTGCAGAATTTGTGTACATAATTAGTCTTGTCCTGATCGCCTGATCTTCTCAGCCTTGCTCCCTCAGTTTTGAGCTGGAGAAGATTTCCTATGTAGAGAGGGTTGACGAAGATGGTTTTGCCTTTTACCTCAGTGCACAGGTAGTCAGCGTTGTCGTTGGCAACCTTGAGGTTGTGGTAAAACTCCCTCACTAGGTCAGGATAAGTTTCATCCCTGACAGAGAACAGCCCAGTCCATTCATTCTTGGAAATCCATTCGGCAAATGGCTGTTCATTCTGTACGAAGTGCTCTGAAACCCATCTGGAGGGTTCAACTTTCCATTCTCGCACATTCTCAAAGACTTTGGAGTAGGTACGAATTTTCACAGTCTTTCCTTGACCAGAGTTTGAGTTTTGGCCAGTTTTTCCCTTGCTCGCGTAGGGGGATTTCCAGTAGGTTCATCGGAGCTGGTCTTTTGGTGGCCGGCACCGGAGACGTTGAAGGATAACTTAGTCATTCTTCGAAGATGAGAAAATTAGAGGAATTTGAGAGAGAAGAAGTTCAAGGTAGTTTCTTTGCCTTTAGAATTGATTAAGCGTAAAGAATAAAAGATGGGGAAATTCCCATAATTTATAGAAGAAATGAACGGTGTGGATCTTAATCGAATCCATGTGTCAGTTTTGCCTTGGGATTGTGTACCGACAAAGATCCTGGAATTTATGACACATACGGCGAATACGTCATCCTAGGGCTATACGCGTGCTTTGCATTTATGCTAACGGATCTAACACTCAGTATTTACAATGTCAAGCGTTTGATATTCTGAGTGGTCAGTAATGCATTTACGGATGATTTTAAAGTTTAAGTTTAAACTAATTTACTCAGTGTGCAAGTTACTCAGTATTTGATGTTCAGTCAGCTTTGATGAGTTACTCAGCTAACAATCAATCATTCAGCATAGTAATTCACTCAGCATTCATATTCATTTAGCACAGGAATTTACTGAAGAGGATTAAACATACCAATTGCTTCTCTCAGTATGATGAACTGCTCACAGGCCAGTGGCTTCGTAAAGATATCTGCAAGCTGTTCGTCCATTGGGACAAAGGTCAGCTTGATCTCACCCTTGAGTACATGGTCTCTAATGAAGTGATGTCTGATGCTGACATGCTTCATTCTGCTGTGTTGATTTGGGTTCTTGGAAAGATCAATTGCACTTTTGTTGTCACATTTGACTTCAATTGTCTTCGTTTGAACACCATAGTCTTCAAGCTGTTGCTTAATCCATAGGACTTGAGCAACACAATGACCAGCAGCAATGTACTCAGCTTCAGTGGTAGACAAGGCTACTGACGCCTGCTTTTTGCTGAACCAGGATACAAGACAGCTTCCTAAGAAGTGGCATCCTCCAAAGGTGCTTTTTCATTCCAGCTTATCTCGTCCATAGTCAGCATCAGTGTATCCGATGAGTGTAAAATCATGAGTATTTGGATACCACAAACCTGCGTTCACTGAGCTTTGCAAGTATCTAAGGATTCTTTTTACAGCAATGTAATGAGATTCCTTAGGGTTAGATTGATATCTAGCACAGTAGCATACTGAAAACTGAATGTCCGGTCTACTGGCTGTTAAGTAAAGTAGAGAGCCTATCATACCTCGATATAATTTGCTGTCTACAGACTTACCATTCTCGTCAGCGCAGAGGACAGTGTCAGTGCCTATAGGAGTGGATATTGGCTTGCAATTCTCCAAGTCATATTTCTTTAATATCTCCTTGGCATATTTGGCTTGACTGATGAAGATGCCATTCTTTCCTTGTTTAATTTGAAGACCGAGGAAGAAGTTGAGTTCTCCCATCATGGACATTTCAAACTTAGTCTGCATTTGTTTGCTAAACTACTTGCACATTGATTCGTTAGTTGCACTAAATATTATATCATCAACATAAATTTGGGCCAGCAGGGTATCTTTACCCTTTTTCTTAATGAATAAGGTTGTATCAGCTTTACCCCTGACATAATTTCTAGTCAGCAGGAAACTGGCCAGCCTCTCATACCAAGCACGTGGTGCTTGCTTGAGGCCGTACAGAGCCTTTTTGAGTTTGTAAACATGGTTTGGGAACTTAGGGTCCTCAAAACCTGGAGGTTGATTTACATAAACCTCCTCGTTTATAACTCCATTAAGAAATGCACTTTTGACATCCATTTGGAATAATTTAAAATTCATGTAAGATGCATATGCACATAGAATTCTAATTGCCTCTAGCCTTGCCACTGGGGCAAAGGTCTCACCGTAGTCAATACCTTCTTGCTGACTGTAGCCCTGAGCTACAAGCCTTGCCTTGTTCCTGACTACGTTTCCTTGTTCATCCATCTTGTTCCTGAAGACCCATCTTGTTCCGATGGTCTTTTGACTCTTTGGATGAGGTACTAGCTCCCATACATCGTTTCTTCTGAATTGATCGAGCTCCTCTTGCATTGCGTTCATCCAGAATTCATCGTACTCAGCTTCAGCGAAATTCTTAGGTTCTTGTACTGAGACGAAGGCAACATTGCTGAGGTACTTCCTGAGTTGATTCCTCATCATCAGGGTATTCCCAGCAGAATCAAGGATCGCACTCTCTGAGTGCCCTCTTGGGATCCTTATCTCTTTAGATAGATTTATGTCTTGTGCTGTTTCTGTTTCAACAATCTCTGCAGAAGTAGATGGGTCAGTAAAAGTAATCTTAGGTTCACTCTTACTCTTGGTCAGCCTTTTCGTGAATGACTCAGTAGCTGGTTCTTGGTCAGCGATGGTTACTGAGTGTGGATCATCTTCGGTCAGCGGCTGGTATCTACCTGCAGGGTTAGTTTCATCGAACTCTACATGTATAGACTCTTCTAAAACTTGAGTTCGTTTATTAAAAACTCTGTATGCTTTGTTGTTTGTTGAGTAGCCCAAAAAGATAGCCTCATCAGCTTTTGAATCAAACTTTGCTAAGCTATCTTTGGTATTTAAAATAAAACATCTACAGCCAAAGGCACGAAAGTATCCAATATTGGGCTTTCGTCCTTTCCAAAGTTCATAGGGGTTTTCTTTAATATAGGTCTAACTAGAGCCCTATTAAGAATATAGCATGCTGTGTTAACAGCCTCTCCCCAAAAATACTTTGGAAGTCTATGCTCATCCAGCATTGTCCTGGATATTTCAACCAGAGTTCTGTTCTTCCTTTCCACAACCCCATTTTGCTGAGGTGTTCTAGGAGCAGAAAAATTATGGTCAATGCCGCTGGCTTCACAGAATTCAACAAACTTTTGGTTTTTGAATTCTCCACCGTTATCACTACGGATATGAGCTAATTTTAGGTCTTTTCATTTTCAATTTTTCTAACCAAATTTGAAAATATCTCAAAGGTCTCATCCTTGCTGGTCAGCAAGATAACCCACGTATACCGAGAGAAGTCATCTACAATGACCAAGGAAAATCTTCTTCCACCCAGACTCAGCGGCTGGACTGGACCAAAGAGATCCAAGTGTAGCAACTCTAACGGACGTTTAGTTGAGACAATATTTTTGCTATGAAAAGATTGCTTGGTTTGTTTTCCAGCTTGGCAAGCGTGGCATAACTGATCTTTTTGAAATTTAAGTTCAGGCAGTCCCTCAACCAATTGCTTTCTTGCTAGTTTGGCCAGGAGGTCCATGCTCACATGACCAAGTCTCCTGTGCTATAGCCAGGAATTTTCTTCCTTTGATACTAAGCACACAGTTTTTGAAAACTTTTTCTCTAAATCTAGCATAAAGACATTATCTATCCGAGGGGCAGTTAAAATTAACTCATTTGTTTTACCCTCGTATATTTTACATCCAGTAGCATCAAATATAACTTTTCTCCCATTGTCACATAGCTGAGCTACGCTGAGTAAGTTATATTTGAGTACGCTGACTAGGGAGACAGATTCAATAGTAGGATTACCTCCGATGGTTCCTGACCCTACTATCTTACCCTTCTTGTCGTCTCCAAAACTTACGCTCCCTCCTCGTTTACGCTCAAATGTGATGAACTGAGTTTCATCACCCGTCATATGCCTTGAGCATGCGCTGTCAATATACCACATCTTTGACTTCTCGGCACATCTCAGGCTTACCTGCATTGTAACTAATTACTTTTAGGTACCCAATTCTTTTTGGGTCCTGACTTGTTAGGTGCAACAGGTATAGCATCATATTTTATTTTATGGCGACATACATGGACAGTATGGCCATTCTTTCCACAGAAGTCACAACTGACCTTCTGTTTAGGATTTTTTACTGACTTGTCAGCACCCCAGTGCTGAGCGTGCCAGCACACCTTAGTGGTGTGTCCTAACTTCCCACAAAAGTCACACTGGACTTTTCACTGGGGATTCCATCTTTGCCGAGTACCTTGGTACTGAGTTCTCAGAGGAATGTTATTTTTATTTGGAACCTTTAGTTGGTTCTGGATGGTTGTGACGTCCTTCCTCAGTTTCTTTGAAACTGACTGGACTTCAGAGACATACTCATGCATGATCTTCATGTTATCATGCAAAGTCGAATTGTCCTGAAGAAGGAATCTGAGGTCACTCAGTTTGACCTCTTCCACTTCGTCACAGCGCCTGCTGAGTGCTCTAACTTTCTTATTACACTTCTTGACAAGTGTATAGAGATCACTCAGGGCATTAACCATATCGTTTCTGAGCTGGGGAAGAGAAATTACCTCATTTGATTGCTCCTCATCATCTGATGTGATGGATGGGTCAGCATGCTCAGAGACGCATGGCTCAACAAGTTCGTCAGCCATGAAGCATATCTTCGCTGACTCGGTGGCCTCAGTTTCTATGGATGAAGACTCATCGTTGTCGCTCCAAGTAGCCACCATTTCTTTCTTCCCACTTTTCTTGTCTTTCCTCAGCGTGGGGTAGTTTGACTTAATATGGCCAGTTTGATGGCACTCAAAGCATGTAATGGGCTTTGAGCTGTCCTTTCTATATTTGCTGTCACTTGAGTCAGCCTTATAATTATCAAACTTTCTGTAAGGCTTTTTAGAGTATTTGTCACTCTTCTTGAATAGCCTTTTCATCTTCCTTGTGAACATAGCCATCTCCTCATCATCAGTTGAACTCCCGTCAGTGGAGTCAGCTTTCATGACAAGTGACTTCTGCTTCTTGTCTTCAGATTTTTCCTTCACCTCAAAGTTTTTCATGGATATCTCATGGGTCAACAATGAACCGATGAGTTCGTCATATTTGTAGGTGGTTAAATCCTGAGCTTCCTCAACTGCTGTCTTCTTTGCTTGCTAGTCTTTAGGAAGACTCCTGAGAATCTTTTTGACTTGTTCTTCCTCAGTGAAGATTTTCCCAAGTCTCTTGAGCTCATTAATGATGTTGGTAAACCTTGCATTCATGTCTGAAATGCCCTCATCATTGTTCATCTCAAACAGCTCGTACAGTCTCATCTGCTGATTCACCTTGGATTCTTTTACTTTATTTGTTCCCTCGTAGGTGACTTCCAGCTTTCTCCAGATCTCTTGTGCAAACTCACAACTTGAGATTTTATTATATTCTGCAGCATCGAGCGCACAGTGAAGCATATTGATAGCCGAAGCATGGTTTTGGAGCTTCTTAAGATCATCCTCTGTCCATTTGGCCTCAGCTTTTACAACTGTTTGGCCAGCCACAACCTCGACAGGTACAAATGGGCCTTGGACTATAGATAGCCAGGCACTCATATTTGTAGCCTGAATGAAGTTCTTCATCCTATTCTTCCAGAAGGTATAGTTTGACCCGAAGAATAGGGGAGGCCTAGTAATGGACAGCCCCTCAGGCAGTATTTGAGTTGTTTGGTTTCCAGGGAGAAACCGAGTGCTGTTTTCGCCCATGGTAGGGATCAGCTCAAGGTTGTTAGACCTTTTAGCGTGAGCTTTTAAGCTCTGATACCACTTGTTGGTCCCTTGTATGGTTGCAAGTATAGTTCCAAGGGGGGGGGTTAGGAACTATTTAAACTTTTTCGCAATTCGGGCAGACTTCTTTTTCTGAGGAAAAAGGTTTTAACAGCGGCGCTGAGTAAACAGTAAGATACTGGCTTAGTCAACTGGTGACTAGGTCAGTTTTTTAGCTTGAGTCAGGAGATAGCACTTAGAGTCTATTCCTGAGCTCTTACGTTTAATGCGCACAACTCAACTTGACCTCTTTACTTGGTCAGTTTTTGATTATTTAAGCAAGCAATATAAATAAGGAGTTAAAGGTTTAGAAATACTTCACTCAGCAGATTTATCTAGGTTCGGCTTGTTCTAAGCCTACGTCCTGTCCCCGGAACACGTTCCGAGATTTCAAATCCTCTACTGAGCTCTTTAAAGGTAGAGCCTCAAACCCTTTACAATATCAGCAATTGAGTATGACAAGAGTACCTTCCTCTATACTTCTACTCAATCCTAATCTCTCGCTGAGTACTTAAAACCGAGTACTCAGCCTCTCCTTTCTATCGCTAGAAATGATAAGTGTTTTGTCCTAATACAAAGATGTGCTAAGACACTTTAGACGATTTAACAATCACTCTAGACTTTTACACAGATATAACAAATGTAGTGTAAGAATTTGCTTTGCTTCTTTGCTTGCAGAACTTGTAGAAATTTGGTCAGCATAACTGCTTGATCAAGTTCTGTGTAGAATGAAGCTTGTGATGGCACTATTTATAGAGACGTCTGGGCATCGGTCATTTCGAATTTCGAAATAACCGTTGGAGGGAAACGGCTATATGTCGCTATCATCCTGACTTGCTTAGAGCTCTCAGCCAATCACAATCGTATATCTTCTGTCCTCGGTCAGCTCAGCAGATGGTCTCTCCTTTTATGGTAAGGTCAACTGGACAGCATACTGTGTCGTCTGAACTTTGCCAAAAGAGGAAACACTTTGTCTGGAAGTTTTCCTTTGCCAGCTGCTGTCTTGTACGTTTGTCGAGACTACTCAGCAGCTTCAACTTGAAGTTGTTCCCGAAGGTCTTCTAGATCCTTCCGTTTGCTGAGTTGCGTTTTGTTTTAAAACGGCAACGTCTTGACATACGCGGGCCGAGTGTACTGAGTTGTTTGACTTGGGCCTTGGCTTCCGTATTGGGCTTGGGCCTTCCAATCCTTATGACTTATAACATTTATAACTCAACATTGAACAAACATATTAGTAGAATATAACAAAGCATTTAAACTTAGTGTGTTTAGAATATGTATTTTGGATTATACTTAAACAATTTTGTCAAATCAAAATTATGTGGAAAGGTGTTTCAACATATGCAAGTAGACTAAACTGACCATTTTACAATGTTCCTTCCACTTGGTTGTACTCGTTGAACAATGAACTTGGTAATGAGGTTTATGATGATGTCACCACAAGGGACTCTCTTTGTGCTGAATGCATCATAAACCTATCACCATGTTGAATGTTGTTGTTACGATAACAAGCCGAGTGAAAAGGAACATAGTAAGAGTATGGCCAATGCACATACATAACCCTTTACGTAGAGCTTGCTATTCATTTCGTATGTATATGTATATTCTATCTAATCAAAATATATCTTATCATTTGCAAGCCATATCGGTACATGCAATTAGCCTAAATTTACCCTTTAATACATGCTTCATACATGCTCAATGACCCTTTTATAATGTTCCTTTAATACTTGATGCATGATTAATGTATTCAACCAATCAGTTAATGGCAATGCACATAAATAACCCTTTATAATATACTTGCCACTTGGATTGTACTCGTTGAAAAGTGAGCATGGTGATGAAGTTTGCGATGCTGTAACCACATAAGTTATGCTGATAGCCTTCATAACTTTTGCTGATAGCATCGAAAACCCATCACCATTCCAAATGGTTTTAAAAAAGATAACAAGCCAAATGGTAGGTATATTGTAAACAAATTGCATTCAGAATCCTTACTTATCAGCATAACTCATGTTCAAATAAAAAGGAGTCAGTTGAGTTCATAACATTTTCAGCTTTAAGAGTATGCCTAACATGGTATAACAAGTAGACAACTTATTCAAGTAAACATATGTATATTCAAGTGAACATGCTATAACAAGTAGACAACTTATTCGTGCATGTCTATTCCTTACTTATTCAAGACAACTTATTCCTTACTTATCAGCATAACTCATGTTCAAATAAAAAGGAGTCAGTTGAGTTCATAACATTTTCAGCTTTAAGAGTATGTCAATTATGCTATAACAAGTAGACAACTTATTCAAATAGACATATGTGTATTCAAGTGAACATGTTATAACAAGTAGACAACTTATTTGTGCATGTCTATTCCTTAATTATTCAAAACAACTTATTCCTTACTTATCAGCATAGCTCATGTTCAAATAAAAAGTAGTATGGTGATGAAGTGTATGAGATGACTATGCTTCACAAACCATATGTTGTAGGCATGAACATTATTTCACTCAATGAATATTTATAGCATAAGAGTATGGCCAATCACAACAACATCATACATGTAACTAATCAGCTACATGCCCAAATGAACATTCGTACACATACTCAATCAGTCTAGCTTCCTAAATAGAACATCAAACATAAACATGTTTCATACACATACACATACACATACTCAATCACTTCTAGCAGTATAACTCATAGGTGTAAGAGTATTGCCAATCACAATGAACATTCAAAGCTTTAGAGTATGCCTAATCAGCCACATACTTAATGATCATTCATACGTAAACTCTATGAGCCCTAGCTTCCTAAACAGTTATATCTAACCAATCAGTTCATACCAATCATTTCATCATCACCCACAATATCATCCATATATGCAATCGTTCAGTTCAAACCCACATAACAATATATATACTAAATCAGTCTAGTTTTCTAAATCAATGAGTTCTAGGTTCCTAAACAGTACATCAAACATAAACATGCTTCATACACATACACATACACATACTCAATCACTTCTAGCTTCCTAAGCAGAACATCAAGCATGAACAAGCCAACATGCTTCATATACATACACATACTCATTCAGATAACAAGCCAAGTGGAAGATATATTGTAAACCTATCTCAGCAGCACCACCCACAATAACATCATGCATGCAACCAATCAGTTCAAACCAACATAACATTAATATATGTATATTCATTAAGTTAAAGAAATCTTCCTATATGCTAAAGGCATGAACCTCTTCAGTCAGCCTTCCCATGTACTGAAGCATTCTTACTATTCCTGCAAATATTATGTTCAAATAAAAAGGAATCAGATGAGTTCATACTATCTTCAGCATCAGGCACTGTATTGCACTATGTTAAAAAAGATAAAGACCCAAGCTTTTCAGCAGTGAATCTGAATACAATAAAATCAGTGTAGCTAAGCGAGAGATCTAAACCTTTCAGCGATAGGTCTGAAAATCACTAGATCCTTATTCCAGCTGCTGAAATCGACATACACAAAAGTAAATCGGATGAGGAAAAGATAGAGTAAGGAACAATGAAACTCTAATACATCTAGCAACGAAGAAAATATGGCTTACCAGTACCGTGTTTCGAACTCACTCCTAGTGATTGCATGTTGAAATCAACCATGGAGATAGAGAGGGATGAGAGGGATGAAGCTTGCGTAACCTAAACTAGGGTTTGGGATTAGAGAGAGGGTTTATATATCAGCTGAAATTTCAGTCAAACAATCGAGCGCCTAAAATTTGGTATATGGCGGCGTAAGTGAAATTTAATTTGCTGCTTTTTTGTTTTCGGCATACAATGACATTCATTTAATAGAGGTGTCATCTGTTGAGCGCATCAAATTTAACGAAAACGTGTGTTTTCTTTGGATGACAGTAGTGTGTAATCGTAACGTCATATGAGAATCGAGCGCGTTTTTTATTACGCATTCAGATGATATAATGTTAAAATACTGTCACGAAAAATATTCAGACGACACGAAAATAAATGTCTGTCATGTACATTGTGTCATAGTGAAACCTGAAGGTAATGGAGAAGTTTCCTCTTTCACATTAGCATCTCTATCTTTAATATACTTAGGTGATGTTTGATAAAACTGGAAATTAAGTGTTGTAAAAATAAATGCTGAATTTTAAGTGCTGAATATTATAAGTGCTGAAAATATTGAATGATATAAGTTTTATGAAAATATCAGTTGATAATGTTTAACTTAAAATGTTAAGCTAAATATTTTGACTTATCAAAATAAGTGATTTTTAACTTAATTAACTAATTTAAGTGGTCTAAAAACAACCATTATCAAACGCTGTTAAATTAAATAAGTGTTTAATATTTTAATTTAAGTGATTAAGTGGGTTATCAAACAATGCCTTAGCCTAAGAAAGAATCATGCCTACAGAAGATCTAGCCACCTCTATTAGCAAAAAATACTTCACATATCCTAAACCCTTGATAGTGAATTAATTGTGCATGACTTCTTTCAAAGCTTTGATATGCTTTTCTAAGGTACCTTATAGTAGAATGAGAACCATCCTTTTGTGTATAAAAATGATAATCATGTATTGATCTTTCAAAGCCAAAAAGCAATAATTTTGCAGACATTTCCTTATTCCACATTCTGCCTGCTTGATTAAGTTAGTCAAAAAACTTAACCAACTTGCAGACTTGATTGGGAGCAGATTTAGTACATCCTTTAGAGCGTAGCATGTATAAATCTTCTTCTATATACCTACGTAAATAGGCATTATTAATGTCAATTTGATAGATAGTCCAACCTCGATCAGCTGTAATTGCTAAAAATGTCCTAACAGTGACCACCTTAGCTTCAAGAGAGTAAGATTCAGTGTAATCAAGACTATAAGTCTGATTGTAACCTTTGGCCACAAGTCTAGACTTGAGCATATCTACTTTACCATCTGGATTCCTTTTAATTTTGAAAACCCATTTGGAAGCTATTGTTTTCTTCTAAGGAGGTAAAGTAGTAAGGATCAATGTGAGATAAATCATGCTTCCAACTAGTTGACTATACATTTTAGCATCCTCTAAGTTCTTTCCTTCAATGGAGCATAACATTGTATGTACCTTGACTAAGTTGTAATAGGCTTGTATCTAGCATTCCAAACTTCTCCCAAAGATCTCTAGTACACTTATGCTAACACAAGAAGAGTCTTTCCATCTTGCATTCAACTTCAAGACCAAGGAAATGGTTTAACTCTCCCAACGATTTCATTTGGAAATGTACCGATAAGTTGGCTCTAACTTACTTAATCTCAATAATATCATCACCTATGATGATAATATCATCTATATAAACTAATAATGTAACCAGCTTCTCACCTTGGACCTTCATGAACAAACTGGAATCAATTAGTTCTATAATGTAACCACTTTGAATCAGGAACTCTGTTATCTTCCTATACCATGCTCCTTGTGATTGCCTTAAGCCATATAATGCTTTCTTCAGTTTGCACACATAGCTAAGATGAGCCTTACTCTCAAACCCTTTAGGCTGGTCAATGTATATTTCTCGATCCAATTTGCCATGTAAAAAATTAGTCTTTACATCCATCTGCCATAAATTCCAATTTTTACCAAGTGCAAATGCTAGTAAAACATATACCGTGGTGATATTAGCAAATGGACTAAATGTCTCATCATAGTCCATACCATATGTTTGTGAAAATCCTCGAGCCACCAATCAAGCTTTGTATCTCTTAACTGCTCCATCAGGACACTAATTTACTTTGTAGACCCATTTGGAGGAAATATGCTTCACATCTTTTGGTTTGGGAACCAAATCCCATGTCTCATTTTGCTTCAAGGCGTTTATTTCTTATGTCATATCCTTCCTTCAGTTTTTGCTTAAGGATGCTTCTTTATACGCCATAGGCTCGGTTTTTGTCGCTTCTTCTATCAATTCTGCCTTAGCGTACTTAGGATTTGGTCTTCGTATTCCTATTGACATATGTGATGGTGATTGTTTTGTTTATGTTGTTTTTATCATCGTCATTAATCTCCTTGAGCTGACTTGGTCGTTATCCTGCAGGTGTTTGATTATGTAATCATGTATGCCATTGAGATTGAGTCTTTTCAGGTGACTTTCTCCCAAGGTTTTCTTCTACTTTGTCCACCTCCTGGGTGATTTCTTTAGTCACATGATCCTTTTCAAGCATTTCTTATAATTTCTCCTCAATTTCTTTTGAATTAAGTAGAGCAATCTCATGAGCAGACCATTGGGATGAAGTTTTGTCAAGTACGTTATTTCTTGAAGTATAACATCTCTTTGTTGTTGGATCACAACACTTCCACCCATTTATTTGATTATCATAACCTACGAAGAGGCATCATATTATTTTCTTACCAAATTTGGCGTGCAAATGATCAGGAATAAAAACTCGAAAATGACTTATAGTGGGTTTGATCTTCCATAGCTTCTCGATGGGTCAAATGAATCTAAGTGGTGCTTGTGGTAGTCTATTGATAACATCTACAACTATCTTCATACACTCTACCGAGAATTGAGGGTGAAGATTATTGGGATGTAACATATTTTTGCATATCTCAGTAAGGTGTTTGTTCTTCCTTTTTGCTACTCTATTTTATGGTGAAGTACAAGGGCAAGTCAATTGTTATCGAACTTCATTGTCTAGTAAGTATGTTGAGAACTCATGTGAAGTATACTCTCCTCCATTATCAGCAGGAAGGAATTGAATTTTTCGATCAAGTTCATTCTAAACCTTCTCTTTGAACTATTGACACTTGCTAAATGCTTCTGATTTATTTTTCATACAGTAAACCCACATGTACCTTGAGAATTAATCACTAAAAGTTATCATATATTCATTACCACTAATTGATGCCTTCTTCACACGAACAAATGCACCTGAATGTACTAAATAGAGTGGCCTCTTTGCTCGATACTGAAAATCTTCATACGATAGGAGGTGTTCTTTCTTGAAGTAGAATACGACACATATAATGTCTTCTCGAATATCAATTTATGGAATTACCTTGAGCATTGACTTATTCATCATCACTTTCAATTTATGGTAGTTCACATGTCCCAAGCATGTATGGAACATGTTTCCATCTCATTCTTTCTAGCCTTATCTACATATGATATCGATATTTATACTGACATTACGTAGACAAGCTCAAGTTTTTGCCCTTCCATAACCGGTGTGATCTTTGGCCTCAAACTTTGATATATCTTCACGTCATTCAGACCAAATACGATATAGTTGCGTGAGGATGTTAGTTGTGACCACTGATATCAAGTTCTTTGTCATCCCATGTACATGAAATACATTCCCTAGTTGTAGTTTTTTAGAATTGTATCATGGTACAATCTTCATGTTACCAATATGTGTGATTGGTACTGAGTTGTTCGCGATGACATCAACTCGCTCTCCTTTATACTTTGTTATACTTGATAGTTTTTCTTTGTCTCCGGTCATGTGTTTAGAGCATCCAAATTCTACTCTTCATATGCATCTACTTTGGAGGGCATAGCTAAATCACATGCCATTGACTCAATAATACTTGGAAGTACTTTTCTTCTTCTCTTTCATCTTGAGAGTGTAAATATTCCAGTGTTTCCTTCTGCTTTCTTGTATTGGTAATCTCAAGCATAATGACCTCTTTTGCCATAATTATAACATTGATTATTCTTGTGCCGATGTACCTTCTTGTCCGCTAGGATATGGTTGTGGTGAGATCCCCTTTATTTCCAACTCCCTCCTTATTGCTTTTTCTACCATCCTTGTTGTTTGAATCTTTTGTCATTTCTCAATCTCGCAATGTTTGGATCATTGCTCTTTTTATTGCTAAAAAGAGCTTTATCTTCATTTTTTACTGAGACTTTAGACAATTGTTTATTTAGAGCCTCTTGATTAGCTAAGATATTTTCTAATTCAAATTTGGCTTCTTAGCCCATCCACAGGTGGCCGTGACAAGAGCTTAAACTCAGGGCGCAACCTATGGACTATGATTTTTCTTATTCTTTTTTCAGTAATTTTATTTTGAGGATCCAATTATTTATTCTTGCAAATAATCCAGCAAGAATGCCCTATACTTCTTTAGGGGATTTGGCATCTTTGATACGCTGTAAAAAAATCGTCATGTACTGAGATTGAGAAAACATACATTGCTTTACCACACTTGACCTTTCATTGTTTAAGGTCATATTGTTTTGTCGGAGGTTTCGTGTCATTGCCTTACCAATCTCTCATAAATATTGACCGAGCATATAAATTGCATAAGAGTACTCTAAGTAATGTACTTATTATCGTTAAGTTTTTCAAGTGAGCTTATCGAGGTAGACATGTCACACACAATGATTTGGTTATCTCCTTCAATCAACCAAGTATGATTGGTTCCAAATCAATAATTTCCAATCCTGACTACATGCTAATAATATCTTGAATCATGAACTTCTTAGCCATTGTAACTGATCCCTGGTTGGGTGTTCTGATACCACTCATTGAAAAATGTGTGGATGATTTAAAAAAAAACTTTGTTGTAATAACTAAATTTTACAAAATAATTATTTAACTCTGGTAATTCACTATATCACACGTCTTACTTTATCCACTCACACGTGCATATCTCTCTAATTTTATTTTGGCTTTAATACATCACCAGCTCCCTGAACTTGTCCATAAAAGTAGATTGACTCTCTGAACTTTGTTAGTGTCTCACCAGCTCCTTAAACTTACTTATTTCATATCGTATTTTCCCTAAACTTATCTATAAAAGTAGATTAGCTCCATGCACTTTGCAAATGTATCACCAGCTGCCCGAACTTGCTTATTCTGTAACAACTAAATGCAACAACCATAATGCTAACTCTCGATCCTCATCCATTCGACCTCTCAAATCTGCAACACTAAATCTTATAATATTTTGAAAGGTATTAGAGGAGAAAAAATTACCTCTTGAATAGATGAAGATTTATTTTTAGAATTTAGGTTTAATAAGTTTTTGTATTTAGTTGTTACGGAATACGCAAATTTATGGAGCTGGTGAGACATTTGCAAAGTTCAGTGAGCTAATCTACTTTTATGGACAAGTTTAAGGTGTTGGTGATACGAAATAAATATGTTTAGAGAACTGGCGAGACACTAATAAAGTTCATAAAACTAATCTACTCTTATAAAGAAGTTAAAGGAGCAATGATGTATTAGGTCTTTTTGCCTAAAAAAAACCTATGCAACCTATTTTTATTATGTTAGAATGGCTTTGTACCAGAAATTATGGTGAAGGAAATTAAAAAATCTGCCAATTATAATTGGCGACCTAGAAAGAAAATTTCTAGACCATTTTGTTGGTGATGAAGATTAATACATTTTGAGAAATTATTTAGATATACAATTTTTTAAGAATTATTTTGGGTTTATGAGTTTCATAATTAGTTGCTCTAATAATAAATATTCTTCCACTCTCGTGTGGATGTAGATAAAATTAACGAACCATGTAAATATCATATTTTAAAGTAGCTTATAATTTTCTTTAAGTAAATTATACTCGTGGTGAATTTTATTCATTTTCATAATATAATCCTTAAAATTTAAAATGTAACATAAAATCTAGTATTTAACTTTACATTTTTTAACATTATACATCAAGAAGACAAAATAGTTTCTACTAGTTTGGCAGGGGCGGATACAGGGGCCCGGGCCCCTCTGGCCGTTGGAACTACCATGGTTACGAGTAGTTTCAGCCCCCCTAATACTAGTCTATATAGACTCTATGTAGTAATATTTATTGTTTAAAGGTAGATTAGATGATTAAAACACTTGTTTTTTTTTTAAAGATCCTAGATTCAATTCCCCCAACCTCAATTTATTTTAGAAAGTGTTTATTTATTTAAATTTTATTTTTCAATAATTATAAAACTATGTTACCATTATTAATTAATTTATTTATTTTTATAATACTTTTAAACTCATTTTTATTATGTCTTTTCCATTAAAAAAAATTAATTTCTTATTTTTGAGACTCAAACAACTTAATTTCTAAATTAAATTTTAAAATTTTAAAACTAAAAATTAAAAAAATGTAAAAATGTTATAATTTTTTTAGAAATTAAATATATCCCATTACGTGTTAGACTTGTCCAAAATTCAAAATTTCAATATTTTCGACCTATTACGTACTCCCTAAATCCAAATTTCTAATTTTTTTTGGCTTGTTAGGCCTTTCTAAATCCAAATTTCTATTTTTTTGGCCTGTCAAGCCTTTATAAATCTAAATTTCTAATTTTTTTGGCCTCTTAGGCCTCATTAAATTCAAATTATTATTTTTTTGACCTACTAATCAATTTTTTAAATTTTTTTACATGTTCAGCTCTTCCTAAATCCAATTTTTTTTTTACATTAGGACTATAAACGAAATCTAGCTTAATTTTGAGAAATTATACATTAATACTTAAAATTGGTTCTTGACCATTCAAATTATAACACGTATATATATAAAAAAGTAAGCAAATTTGATTTAGCAAATTTTTAATTCAAACATATATATAAAATCGGCCCTCAATCGAGTAATTATATATTCGCCACTGTAGTTTGGTAGTAATAACTAATAAGTAAAGAGTGGAATAATTTGAGTAGTTGATTAAGGTAGGATGCGGCTAAAGTGTCCGTCCACAAAGAAAATGGTGAATAAAGTACACTTAAAAGAAAGAGAGCACACATCCCTATAACTCTCAAATTAATTGGATCATCATTACTCTTATTTTCATTATTGTATTTTTGTTCTTCATCGTCTTTGCATATTCATGAACTAAAGAACATGATCTTAAATAATTATCTGGATTAATATTCCCAAAATTTAATCCACTATTCCCACCATGTTTAATTAAAACTACCATTCAATTACAAATTTCAATAGGATCAATTTTAAAATATTCAAAATTCAATTTTAATAGGAGTATAATTTTCTGTTGGAGTATATTTGTATATTATTGGTTTTCCGACTATATATTTCTTTTAACAAATTATGCCACTTGTGGCTGTCGCGGAGCCATGACTCAAAACATTAAAAGTTTCACTATATGTAGAACTTTTTTTTTTTCTTCAAAATAATGGTTCAAGAATTTGATTCATATTAAAAACATGTATATATATAAAAGATGTTCTTGAATTTATTTTTTTGGGTATGTTTATTGTTCACCATCAATTGATTGATAAAAAATAAAAAAATAAATACCAAAACAAGAAAAAATAATAGAATTCTATTTAATTTTATTACATTTGGTTAAAATTATTACATTCGGTTATGATAGAATTATTAGTTTAGTTTATACTTTAATTTTATAACATTTAATTCTAGTAGGATTTTATTTAAGTTTATTATATTTGGTTAAATATCAATTCAATAGAAGATAATGTTTTAACGTTATTTAAGTTAACTCTCATTTACATTCTATAACTCAAACAATATTAACTTTTAACCTTCATTTCGATTAATCCATTTTAGCTCTCGTATTCATTAACTTTCCAAAAATCAAAGGCTAAAAGAATACAAAAAAAAATTATAAAGAAGTTAAAAGATAATAAAATTATTATAAAAAAGGGATGATTACTTCTTACCAAAAAAAAGGGATGATTACTAAACTAGCCCTTTTTAGGAGGTTAGTTTACATTTCTAACTCATTTCAAAAAAATTTACAAAACTAACTTATTTTAACAGATAACTTCCAACTACACCATCGTCTTCTTCCTAAACATAATTTTGTGTCTTTCCCCCTCTCTCTCTCTCTCGCGCTCTCTCTCTAAAGAACAAAACAATCTACAGAACAACTGCGAATACTACAACAATAAATCCAACTCATAGTTCATACAACAAGATTTCTACAATCATGTAAGTTTTTCATCGGTTTTTAGTTTCATTGAAAAGATTGAAAGCTTAGTCCATTCATCGTTAAGATCTAGTAGTTTGTTTCTCTACAACCCAATGTATATTGTTTCTCTTCCCTTTTCATGTTTTTCCTGGTCGTGCGAACCCCAAAAACAGTGACATTATTGTCTAAAAATACATTTTGATTGGAACACCAGTTTCAGATTTTTTTCCGATAGTGTCGATATTTATCGATTTCTGATCAATATCGACAGATATGATGATATTGCATTGTATCGATATTGGTCGATATATGTCGATATTGTATTTGATATCGACATATATCGACCGAAGTTAAATGTCGATATTGTATTTGATATCGACCGAGGTTATAATCTTCAAATGTCGATATTTGTCGATATTGTGATATCGACAAATATCGACCGAAGTTATAGTCTTCAATGTAGATATTTGTCGTATCAATATATATCGACCGAAATTATAGTCCCAAATGTCAATATCCATCTTCTCCTTCTCCTTCTCCCTCTCCTCCTTCTTTTTCTCCTCCCTCTCCCTCTCCTTCTCCTTCTGCTCCCTCTCTTTCTCCTCCCTCTCCCTCTCTTTCTCCTTCATCTCTTTCTCCTCCTCTTTCTTCTCCTTCTCCCTATCCCTCTCCTTCTCCTTCTCCTTATTCTCTTTCTCCTCCCTCTCCATCTCATTCTCCTCACTACGCCAAAACCCCCTTTAGACGACGGTTAAAAACCGTCGTCCCGCGAGATATAAATCTGTCACAGGGCTCGCTGCCGTCTATTGCACCTTCAGACGATGGTTAGGTTCTGTCATTTGAAGATACTATACATGACATCAGCCTAGTTTTGTACTATCATGTGAACATTGTTACGATGCATCTTTTTATTTATTAACGTCACTTTTAATGTCATCACATGACATACTAATAATTAAAAATGTCAAGTCGCTATATGGGAAATTGGCATATTGGTATTCGTGGTGATAGTTTTTATAATAATTTCTGTCGTAGTAACTTGTATCAGATGGCATAGGTCTTAATCAATCATGTCAAGAGATTTATTTTAAATGACAGATTCTTTTAATTTAATGTCTTTTTATTGTTGTTTAGATGATATTTTTTTAAACGTAAATGTTACTCCTTGCCTTCTTCTTCGAATGATTATGGAAATGAACAATAATTATCAAATGAATAAGAATTTCTGTATATCAATGATTTTAATTTTACTGGAGACTAATGCTCATAATTTGTTTACATTTGAACTACACAAATAACTGAATGAATGTAGGGTAAAAAAAGCAATTAATGTACATCTCCAAATCTGTATATATAGTCAGAGGCGTGGTGGTGTTGATTGGAAAGCCAAATCCAACTTGAACTGAAGCATATCTAAGTCATCATCTCCTAGAATCCCCAAAGTCTTGATATCTGCAAAACCAATTGATGATGCTTATTAATTACATACCGTATACAGAATGACCTAATTAATCTCCTTTTACCTTTTCTCCATTCTGAGACCCTTCACTTACCCACCCACATTATAAATAGGAAGCGTTTACCAATTCTCAATAGTCACCCAGGGCAACCTAACACTATACTTACAGTTTGTTATTTCGAGCATAGATAGACTTGTAAAGAACCTCTATCATAATGTTGAGTTTCAGATTGACCAACTCCAATATGAGGCACCTAGGTGGCTTGTCAATATACATGGTCCTGACCGGCGGCAATGGACTGCCGTGATGAATGGCCCTCCAAACACCCCTTATGAAGGAGGTGTATTGATACATGATATTACTATTGCTCGCAGGTCATATTCAGGACCAAAATTTACCATCCTAATATCGGTCCCTTGGGGCATGTTTCTATGCCCCAACTACTTGATCGCCATGCCCATAGTATTGCCACGGTAAGATGTAAATCTATGTATTTTTTACCCGTAAATTTATCTGTTCATGTTTGGGGTCTAGTTTATCTACTCATGTTTGGGGTCTAATTTAATTTATCTATGCATTTTATAGCTGCTGTGGAATATTTATGGACTGCTGGTAGAGCCCTTCATTGAGGGGCCATTTCCTAGCCGAGAGCGAATTGCTGAACGATACATCAGCAACAGGGCAGGTTACGTAGCAACTGCCAAGAGATGGGATGAAGAGCATGCAGTGGATATATGATGTGCAAATAGCAAGCAAGGGGGGCATTATGATGTGACGTGCGAATAGCGTACAAGGGGGGGGGGGGGGCGTGATGTGCGAATAGCAAGGAAATTTGGATACTGGGCAACCATTGAGTTAGATGGTGTGGACTACTGGATGGGCATAGAGCCAATCTTGAAGAACATAATGATTACTGATTACAAATGTACTTGGTAATCAATCTGATCTTCAATGTTGGCTCCATGCCCCTCCAGTATTCGACGCCATTTAACTCTAATGGTTCCCCATCATCCCGATTTCCTTGTTTACCATATGCACATTCTTGAAGAAAGGAGATTTGGATGCCAAAGAAACACTGAGCTGGATGGTGTTGACTACTGGATGGGCATAGAGCCATTCTTGAAGAACATAATGATTACTGATTACAAATGTACTTGGTAATCAATCTGATCTTCAATGTTGGGTCCATGCCCCTCCAGTACTCCACTCCACTCCATCCATCCAGCTCCAGTGTTTCTTTAGCATCAAAATCTCCTTTCTAATCGCGCATCACGCCCCCCCTTGTACGCTATTCGCACGTCACATCATAATGCCCCCCTTGCACGCTATCCTTTTTTGATAGGCAATACAAAGTACACAACTTATTCAAGTAGATATATATATGTATATTCAAGTGGATCATAACATGATATAACAAAGTAGTTAACTTATTCGTTTATGTCTATTAAATTGAATCAGTTCTACTTCCTAACACATAACATGCTAAATTGATATGAAACATATGTCTATTCCTGAATCAGTTACTTCATAAACAGAACATAAAACAAGCCAACATGCTTCATACATAGACACATAACACATAACATGCTAAATTGACATGAAACATATGTCTCATCAGCATAACTCATGTTAAAATAAAAAAGAATCAGGCAAGTTCATCATTTTCAGCTTTAAGAGTATGCATGATCAGCTACCTTCCTAAACATAATATCAAGTTCATATGCTGATAGCATCAAAAACCCATCAACATCCTGAATGGTTTCAATCAGATAACAAGCCAAGTGGAAGGTATATTGTAAACTTATCTCATCACCATCCTGAATGGTTTCATAACATTTTCAGCTTTAAGAGTATGCCTAACATGTTATAACAAATAGATAACTTATTCATGCATGTCTAAAACTTGTTCTCATAGCATCATAAAGCCACCACTATGTACCTGCCACTTGTATTGTATAGTTCATGATGAAGTTATCATGGTGATGAAGTGTATGATATTGTCACCACAAGCTTAGTCATAAACTTGTGTTGTTAGAATCATACAACTTCATCACCATGTTAAACACTTTTCCATAAGCATAACAAGCCAAGTGACATGATACATAGTAATCAGGTATGCGAACACAGTGATCCTGGCCTTCGGTGATGCTGCTCAGCTTGCCGATGGCTCGTCCCTGCGCCGGGAAGGGTCCCTGCGGATACTCCGACGAGCAAGACAATTAGTGGCTCAAGAATATCTACTAACCAAATGTGTAAATGATAGAGAGAGTTACCCGCCCCCAGCTTCCAATGTGAGCTGTGTATTTATAGAGGGTGCTTGGGCCCCGGGCCCTTCTGCCTCTTGGGCCCTCCTGTGCCTTCTGGCCCATGATTCATATCCCGAATCAAGTAGTCCCCCCGCCGAAGAGCCAAATCGAGTATTTGATGCGAGAAGATAAGGGAATGTGTCTGTTTCCCGCATGGATAACGCTTTAGATTAATGTGGAAAAAACCTTTGGGATTACTGCATGCGTTTCTTATTTATAGCGCCGCATTGATTGCGCCTGTTATTTAATCACCCGTGCGCCGTAAGAATTTATTGCAAAATGAGCTGTGCCGGCGCCTTTTTCCCCCCCAGCTATAAATACCAGGAGGGATGAGAGAAAATCTTTTTACTCCATTCTTCAAATCTGTTTGAGAAAAATTTTGCCTGCTTTCATTTCCTGTGGTCTCTTCCTTCTGCGATCGTGTCAGCCTGTCTTTACTTGTTCGCGCGCTAAGTATCTGGCGGTTTATCCGATAACTGTTGCTCATCGGGAGATTTTCTTTTTGCGTCAGAGTTTGTCGTATCTTTGCTAAGGTTAGTCGTATAATCCCTTGGCCTTGGTTTTTGCGTTTTTTTTGCTTTATTTCGACTTCTGGGGGGGGTATTATGTCAGAGGGTTCTTCACAGGGAGCCCTAAGCAGAGTGCCGCCGATTGCCCCTGGTGACTTCACGCTTCGAGATTCTTCACGGACGCGAACGGTGTCGCGAAAAAGGTGAGCTGAAAAGGATAGTGGAGATAGCGCAGTGGCTGGTGCGGCGAAGAAAAGGAAGAAATCCGTTGTTCGCCCGCTGCCTACCATCGATCGTCCAGCCGGAGGCGTTGCTGCCGGCGTTCTAGAGGTGGTAGTGGTTGTGCCGGAGGGTTTGATTACTGCAGAGCGGCCCCTTGCCACGATTTACGAGGAAATGCATGAGAGAGTGTGGACGCGATCTCCAAGTGCTTCCGGTAGCGAGGGTAAGCGTTTTGAGAGAGCCGAGCGTCCTAAAAGGTCGGAGTCCCTTTCGGTCGAAGATGCCTATAGTATAATCGTCGCAGCGGACCTGCCAGCGATATCTGTGGTGTACCGACTCGGAGAGCCCTATGAATTAGTAGCTTTGGGCGAAGAGAATAGAGCCCGTTCTGCAGGTGGCGCAAATGAGCTCATCATTTACGAAGAGCAATTAGAATGGGATGCGGTTGCCGGTCCTGCCCTTTTTGTGGAGGTATTGAAGGAATATGATTTGTGTCCTGGGTAAATACATCCGAATGGCTGGAGAATGATGGTCGCCTTCTATTCGTTGTGTCGATCTGCCGGGTATCGGGCAACAGGTCTAGTCTTTCGTGAGTTTTTTAAACCGAGCAAAGGGCAGAGATCTCAACATGTCACGTTCTCCCACCAGAAATTCAAAGTGATGGGTGGGTTGAAGGATAAATTGTCCGAATACCGTCACCGCTTCTTTTTGGTGAGGAAGCTTGATGGGGATTTTCCTTTTTGGGTTGTGTGGAACGATGACCCTATGGACTCCAGTCAGTGGCTGAAAACCCGACCGAAGCTCCCATTCGAGGAGAATTTGGTGACGTATTTGAATGGTCTTCCGACGGACAAAGATCATAAGCAGGACGTAGTTGAGTTAGTTCATCATTTTCTGGCCGCTGGTTACTACATTTGGAATAAATGGCGGATGGCCGAACTCAGAGGGTGGTCGGCTGCGGATTTTGAGAAATGGGAGCGGGGCTATAACTTCAAAGCTGGGGAGTTGGCGGAATTGGAGGCGATCTCCGTAAATGTTGCTGTTGTAGGTGAGGGGCTGGGGTCTTATTCTGCCTTATGAATTATGTCGTATGTAATATGTTGTTTGTTATTCGGAAATCTTATGCTTTCCCCTTCTTGTGCGTGCAGGTCCAGGAGATCCCCGTGTCAGTATGGATTTTGACCTTAACGAATTCAATGTCGATCTGGAGACCGTTGATGAGGCGTTCGGAGGAGCTTCAGGTTCATTGGTTTCGTATTCCTCACTCGAGGATGCAAACCAAGTGGTGCAAAGCATGGGAGGGGTTATCGATGCGCGGGAAGATATTGACGGGGTAGTTGATGTCCCGCAAGGAAAGCCTGTGGCTGATCCAGTTGCCCAAGAACCTGAGGGCGATGTGGGGATGATCGCTCTTGAAGAAGAAACAGGTGGCAGTCCGACTCATAGGGTGCTCGCTCGGAAAAGAAAGAGGGATACGGGGAAAATCGTCGATGAATATGCGGCTAGGGAAGAGCCCGCTGGGGAAAATGTTGCCGGGGCCAGTGAGGGTGCTAAGAAACCCTGCTCTGACGGTGGGACTGAGCTGTCCGCTGATGTGCCGGATCGAGTAGGGGATCATCCGGAAATGGTAAAGAGGATGGAAATGAAAATTTCCAAGTTCAGGGATTATATTATGAACTTGTCAGTGCATTCAGATATGATGACTTCCGATCTGGCGCGCGCGATGGCCCGTGTTGCCAGGGTTCCCGGGAGCATCAGCGGATGGAGGGGGCTTCAAAAATGAACTTGGGTCTGGAGACCTTATCGGCCCTTGGTGTGGTGGGTTCTCCTATTCGCACTTTCAGCCTTGTTTTATTTCTTGCAAGCTTTTTGTCTTCTAATTTTTGTTTCCATATACAGGCTATCCAGAACGCAACTCGGGTTTTCGACATGTGCGTTAATGACGAACAATTTTTTTGTGATATGGAGGAGGGTTTGTGGAGATCTGTCGGTGATTTCGAGGAAGCAAATAAGAAGTTGGTGGCTGCGCGGGAGCTTCTGGATCGTCACGAGGCTGAGATTACCATGTTGTCTGAGAAGCTGAAAGTAGAGACGGCTGGTCGAGTGGAGCTTTCTCAGAGGTTGAAACAAGATGTCGAGGAGATTTGCGCATACAGGGTTTTGCTCAGGATGGCAGTTGGGTGGACTCGTCGAGTAGCGGAGATTTCGAAGGAGAAAGCAGGACGGGTGGCAGCGCTGGTCGATGAGAACGACTCTCTCAAACAACAACTAGAAGCTGCGCGCAAACAAGCTGCTGATCTTCGTGCTCTCGCTGGTCAGCGCGAGGAGAAACTCATAAAGCTGGACCGCATGATGCTGATCACCGCAGCTCATTCCGCGGGTTACAACGTTCCTCCGGAGGTGATTTTTGCTCCGAATGTCTATGATAAGGCTGCCCAGGCGAAGGCTGTTGAGTTTTGTGGTCGTTTCAAGAAGTAGTAGGCAGTCTGTACTTTGTTGATTTTGTTTTTCCAAGATGTAATGATGATTCGTACAATCTGAATCTTTTTTGTGATACTGTATTGCTCCTAATTATGTTCTGCCTGTTGATGTGATTGTAGTTCATTGTGATGTCTTTCATGTCTTTTCTTCGTTGTTCTAACCCTAACCATCTTGTGACCCATGTGGGCAAAGCCTGTTTGTATCATAGGCAAAACGGCCATAATACCGATGAATGCGTGGACTGGAGAGTGATGCATCAAGATTTGATGGATGAGGAGGCAATCCCGGACCCTGATCGTCCTAAACCCCTCTGAATATGTTGTTTATCCGGTTTGGTGTAGCCCTAGGAGTTTTTGTAATGGCTTTATGTAGTAGTGCCTTTGTTTGTGGTGTAAGATCGTCGTTGTCTTTGTAATTTGCCAGCTTATTTCAATCTATGCGTTTTTTATGTGAGATGACCTGAAAGTTGAGTTTTTTATGTTATGCTTGGATTTGGCGTATTCCAACTCGTTCGTGTTAGGCGTTCGATATGACCGAAGAGCCAAAAGGTTAGCGTTTGAATGCCTAGCTGGCGAAGAACGCGATAGGGTTTTGTTCGCCCAAAATCGTTAACCAAATGATAGTTAGACGATGTAGGAGGCGTTCGATATTTATCGAAGAGCCTCAAAGGTCAGCATTTGAATGCTTGGTTGGCGGAGAACGCGATAGGGTTCTGCTCGCCCAAAATCGTTAACCAAATGATAGTTAGACGATGTAGGAGGCGTTCGATATTTATCGAAGAGCCTTAAAGGTTAGCATTTGAATGCTTAGTTGGCGGAGAACGTGATAGGGTTCTGCTCGTCCAAAATCGTTAACCAAATGATAGTTAGACGATGTAGGAGGCGTTCGATATTATCGAGGAGCCTTAAAGGTTAGCATTTGAATGCTTGGTTGGCGGAGAACGCGATAGGGTTCTGCTCGCCCAAAATCGTTAACCAAATGATAGTTAGACGATGTAGGAGGCGTTCGATATTTATCGAAGAGCCTTAAAGGTTAGCATTTGAATGCTTAGTTGGCGGAGAACGCGATAGGGTTCTGCTCGCCCAAAATCGTTAACCAAATGATAGTTAGACGATGTAGGAGGCGTTCGATATTATCGAGGAGCCTTAAAGGTTAGCATTTGAATGCTTAGTTGGCGGAGAACGCGATTGGGTTCTGCTCGCCCAAAATTGTTAACCAAATGATAGTTAGACGATGTAGGAGGCGTTCGATATTATCGAGGAGCCTTAAAGGTTAGCATTTGAATGCTTAGTTGGCGGAGAACGTGATAGGGTTCTGCTCGCCCAAAATCGTTAACCAAATGATAGTTAGACGACGTAACCAAAATATTGTGAAACATGATTTGCGTACAAGTCATTGATAATATCTTTTTAACGTTTGGACATTCCAGCTGTTGTCGTAAACCAATCCGTCCAGAGAGGCAATTTTGTAAGCTTCGTTGTGGAGAACAGTGTCGATTTTGTACGGACCCTCCCATTATTGGCCGAGCTTTCCTTGAGCTAAAGGGGACTGCGCATCTGCGGCGTCTCTGAGCACAAGGTCCCTGACCTGAAAAGTGCGGGTGCGAATTCTTCTATCGTGATAGCACGTGATATTCTGCTTATGGGCCGTGATATGTAACAGAGAATCAAGGCGCTCTTCTTCGAGTCGGTCGCCAGCTTCCCTGAGCTCTGCACTGTTGTCGATCTCTTCAAAACTGGTCTGTCGGGGGGAGCGAAGAATGACTTCAGATGGTGCCATTGCTTCTGCCCCATAGGCGAGGAAAAAGGGGGTACGTCCCGTTCCCGTATGCGGGGTGGTGCGGTATGACCATAAGATTGCCGCAATGTGATCGGGCCATGCCCTGCCCTGGTCGGTTAACCGTGCTTTCATCCTTCGAAGGAGCGTTCGGTTGCTTACTTCCGTGAGGCCGTTGCTCTGAGGGTGAGCTACCGATGTGTATCGGCCTTTCATACCCCAGTCCGCGCAGAAGTCGCGAAACTGATTACAGTCGAACTGCTTCCCATTGTCAGTGATGAAGGTGTGGGGGACCCCAAAACGGTAAATAATAGCTCGTTTGAGAAAACTGATAACGTTGTCAGCGGTTATCTTAGCAAGGGCTTCAGCTTCGATCCATTTGGTAAAATGATCGACTGCCACAACCACGAAACGCTTTTGCGCTAAAGCCATTGGGAAAGGGCCGAGCAGGTCAATACCCTATACTGCGAATGGCCATGGTGTGATGATACCTTTGAATGGGGCCGCCGGGGCGTGATGGGTATTGGCATGTAGTTGACATGCCTGACAACTGCGGACCAGGCGCGTCGCGTCGGAATCCATGGTCTGCCAGTAGAACCCCTGGAGCCGGGCCTTCTTCGCAATTGTTCGGGCTCCCTGATGCGAGCTACATACACCTTGGTGAATTTCCTTAAGACAGTGATCTCTTTCTTCCTCAGATATACAACGCAACCAGGGATGCGTGGCTGATTTGCGGTAAAGTAAGCCATCATGTAATGCATAACGCCAAGAACGCCGGACCACTAGGGATGCCGCCGTCCGATCTGCTAGGAGCGTCCCATCCCGAAGGTACCCGATAATTGGGCTTCTCCATCCTCCTGCCGCGGCGTCTGCCGAGTCGATCTGTAGTGAATTCTCGGTGCGAAAAGCTGGGGCGCTCGTAACCTCGATCAAGGTGAGCGGGTCACTAGACTGTTCACCTGCTGCAAGAGCAGTGATAGCGTATGCCTCCTCATTCTCTTCTCGCGGGACTAACACCAGATCAAGGGTTATTCCTTTGTTTTTGAGATCATTGAGTAGGGATGTGGCGAGGGTCAGGTATTGACACATCGTTGGGTCCTTTGCTTGATAAGCTTCGCTGACATGGCTAACGACCAGCTTCGAGTCCGAGCATATTGTCAAACGGCCAGTGACTATTGTTTTGGATAGCCGAAGGGCGGCGATCAAGGCCTCATATTCGGCCTGATTATTGGTGGTCGGGAAATTCAATCGGACGGTGTACCGGAGATTGCCGGGTCCTTGAATAGCTATACCGGCGCCTGCCCGTCCGGGAGCGTAAGACCCGTCGATGCTCATCATCCAGACATCGTCCGTGCGAGCTGGCGTTGCCGTAAGTTCGGTGCTAGCACGGCCGGTAAACTCGACAATGAAATCGGATAAAGCCTGAGCCTTGATTGTCGTGCGGGGCTCAAAACGGCCGTCAAACTGGGAGAGACGAATAGACCAGTTGGTGATATGCCCGGAAACCTCTGGCCTTTGGACGACCTTTTTTAGCGGATAATTGGTCCTGACGACGATCGTGTGCGCTTCGAAATATGGTCTCAGACGTTCTGAAGCTTGTGTGATGGCGAAAAGGGCTTTTTCCACCTCGGAGTATCGGATTTCGGCTCCCTTCAGCACTCTGCTCAGGAAGTAAATCGGAAAAAGCTCTGTCCCCTCCTCTTGAGTTAAAACGACCCCTACTGTTTCATCCGTGATGGTGAAATATAAGTGAATGTCCCGTTCTGGCTTCGGCACCGAGAGCAACGGAGGGGTTGCGAGGAAAGTTTTTATGGCGTTGAACGCGGCCTGGCAATCGGTCGACCACCTAAAGGGGTGTTCTTTCTTGATTGCTTTATAAAATAGGAGACATCGCTGAGCCGAGCAGGAGATGAAACGTCCCAGAGCGATGATTCTTCCATTGAGCCTTTGCACCCCTTGCAGGTCGCGCGGTGGCTCCATTGCTAAAATGGCTTCGACTTGGGCGGGGTTAGGCTCGATGCCTTTTTCTGACACCACGCAACCCAGAAATTTCCCACTGCAAATTCTGAAGAAACATTTTTCCGGGTTCAGCTTGAGGTTATAGGCTCTGAAGATTTTAAATACTTCTGCTAAATCTCGCGAATGGTCGCCCTCTTCGGTGCTTAGGACCACCATGTCGTCGATGTACACCTGTACTGTCTTACCGATGAGATGGGCGAACATCTTATCTACCAAACGCTGGTACATGGCCCCTGCATTCTTTAACCCGAAAGGCATGACGTTATAGCAATATGTCCCTTCATGCGTAATAAAAGAGGTCTTTTCGGCGTCGACAGGGTCCAAAGGGATCTGCTGGAACCCGACGATGGCGTCAAACTGAGACAAGATCTTTCGACCAGCCGTTTGATCGAGGAGTTGATCTATGTTAGGCAGCGGATAAGAATCCTTGGGGCAAGCTTTATTGACATTCGTGAAATCTACACACATACGGTACTTTCCGCTGGCTTTCTTTACAAGTACAACGTTAGAAAGCCAGTCCGGATAGTTGACCTCGCGAATAAATTTTACAGCTAGGAGTTTGTCGATCTCTGCTTTTACTGCTGCCTGCTTGTCTTTCGCTTGCACTCTCATCTTTTGCTTTATTGGTTCGACAGAGGGGTCGATATTCAGCTTATGCATTGCTCTCTCAGGTGCGACCCCCGTGATGTCCTCAGTGCACCAGGCGAACACATCCGAATGCTCCGTTAGGACAGCCTTGATTTCCTCGGCCAGCAGGGAAGCGAGTTTTGTTCCTATTTTCACTATCTTGCTATCCCCAAGGATACAGTCGTCGACTGGTTCAATGGGCACGGGATTGTAACCCCTCATATCCATCAGACCGTCCTCTAAGTAGAGCGTTGTTCGAGGTTGAGTTGCCTCCCACTGTAACTTTTTGGCCAGCATACGGTCACCCTGGATGGTGATCTTCCCACGCGGAGAGGGCAACGTCAAGCATAATTCGGAGATATCCACCGTGGCCCTCAGGGCGGCCAGGAGAGGCCTTCCGATAATGGCATTGTAAGCTAGGGGGATATCGACCACCACCCATTCCGCGGTATCCTTGACTTCTTCTACCCCTTCGGTCAAAATAGTCGGTAGTGTAATAACTCCCTTTACCGGCACTTCGATTCCAGAGAGGCCGATCAGAGGGAAGGTCCCGGCCCGGAGGGCGGTGCGAGTATTCTTCATTGCATGGAGAGCCGCCCAGGTGAGCAGGTTCACCGAACTTCCGGTGTCAACAAGCACTCGGTGAGTTTTAAAACCTGCGATGCTAACGGTGACAACAAGGGCCTCCGAGTGGCTAGTTCGGAGTGGAGGCTGCACTGTTAACGTCTGCCCGATCGCATTTCTCTTTCGGGAGCAGTCGGTTACTTCAAGCTTCTTCCAAATTTCCTGTGCTGACTCACAGCCTGAAATCTTATTGTATTCTGCAGCATCTAACGCACAGTGAAGCATATTTATAGCCGAAGCATTATTTTGTAGTTTTCTGAGGTCATCCTCTGTCCACTCAGCCTCACTCTTAACAATTTTCTCATTGTTAATAGTTTTGTATGGCACATGTGGACCTTGAACAATTGCAAGCCATGCACTCATGTTTGTGGCTTGAATAAAGTTCTTCATCCTATTCTTCCAGAATGTGTAATTTGATCCAAAGAATAGGGGTGGTCTGGTGATTGATAATCCCTCAGGGAGTATCTGTGTTGTTTGGTTTCCAGGAAGGAAACGAGTGCTATTCTCACCCATTTTTAGGGATCAGCTCAAGATTGTTAAATCTCTGAGTAGTGAGCTTTTAGGCTCTGATACCACTTGTTGGTCCCTGATAATTAGTTCCAAGGGGGGGGGGGGGTTAGGAACTAATATAACTTTTTCGCGTTTTAACTGAGCTGACCAGAATTTATATTGGGAGTTTATTAACTCTGATTTTGGTCAGCTTGGTGAGATATATTTGAAGACAGCTTTAGTCAGGAGTTGACTAAGGTTGTTTTTACGTGAGTTGAGAATTGACACTCTTAAAGGTCAGCTTCTAACTCCGCACCACTTATTTACTCAAGGTCAGCTTAGTGAATTTATATGCTGAGTAAATTTAGCAAACAAACACATGCAATATAAGAGAGAGTTCAGAAATTACTCAGTATCACTTATCCTGGTTCGGCCTCTCTGCCTATGTCCAGTCCCCAGAATCCTCCGGGCTTTTTGAATCCAATACTGAGCTCTTTAACGGTAGAGCACAAACCAATTACAAGGCAGTTGAATATGTAAGAGTACCTTCCTCTATTCGTCTACTCAACTCCTACTAAGTGCTACAGCCCAGCACCTAGATTTCTCTACTACTGAAATGCCAACAACCTAGCACTCAGCTTTACTCTCTCAATATCACTATTGATCACAGACTTGTTCCTTTTTGAACTAAAGAACACTTTAGATGATTACAACTCAATCTAGCATTTACACAAGAATAAAAACGTGGGTGTAAGATTCTTTTTATATCTGAGTGCTTTTGAGACTTTCTCTCTTGTATTTTTCTTTTTGATGGATCAGTTCACCGTGTTGTTTGGGTTCTTCGATTGTCCTTATATAGGCTAAATCCTGTGGATTTGATCTTTGAAAATGTCTTGACCGTTGTAACCAAAACGGCTCTTTTGGGGAACATTTTCTGGAAATCTTCAGACTGCCCACCATTCCCTGCTTCTGTTTTTCTTCAGGCGTCAGGTTGTCTTTTAGCGTCTGTTTTGTTTGTTTGTGACAGTTGTCTATTTCCAATAATCCAACGTCCCATGACTCTCGGAATCAGTCTTCTTAGGTATCTTCGAGGTTCCAATTATTGGTGCAGACGATTGGCAGACATTGTCTTTTGGTAAAACGGATCCTTCATGCTGTCCTGATGAATATTCAGCTTTGTTTGTTCATGTTTCATGCTGAGTTCCTCCAAGGTCAGCCTTGTTTTGTTTATCCATTACTGAAGAGGTCTTCAGCTTTAGTCAGCTTCGTTTTGCTTCCGAGCTTTAGCTCCACTTTAGCTTCCATACTTTCATGCTGAGTTCTTTTCTACTCAGCTTTGCTTGTGCTGACTTTTGTCCTGTCTTTTACTTTACATATTTTTGCACTCAAGATTCAACAAACATATTAGTACAATTAAATCAAAGCATTTAAATTTAATTGTCTCTTAATCATGGATGATTTTGTCAAATCAAAATCTTGTGGAAATGTGTTTCAACAAACTCCCCCATTTTGATGTTGGCAAAATACATAATTACGGAACTCAGTTTTAAGTTGCCCCATGATTGAAATTTCTGAATTGACTCCCCCGTAAGGGTTGCATTCATTTTATCTCAGGCCTTCTATGATTAGATTTGTTGCTTTTGATTATATTGGCTTAATTGTGGAAAGATGTTGTTTCTTTGACTGGTTAGATCAGGAAAGGGACAAACTGATATTAGATAACTGTTAACAACACACAACAACCATAATTTCTGAACAACAGAACAAAAGCACACTATCCTAAACAGTGGATAATAAAAACAAGCAGGATATGATATGGTGCCAAAATTCCCAAAATTCTAGACACAAACTCTAGACACAGACTGGCTAGATTTACTTCACTTCTTCTTCCTTAGAGCTGATGGGTCAACATGAGCAATGCCTTTGCCTTTGCTTCCTGACGCAGATGCAGTTCCACCTAAAGTCAGTGTAAGTGTGGTATGCCCTAGGCCATTCCTGTTGTATATTATACAGTGTGAATTTTGTATCCAAATGGCAGTTAATAAAATATGTATTCATGTGTAATTATTTGTATTGTTTAATTACTTAATGAATATACATATTAGTCCAAAGATTATTTACAAAGAGATAATATTATTAAGAGTTAATAATAATGAGATATATATTTCTTTGGTAAAATAATAATCTTAAATGTTCATAGTCGGTGGATAATGAATTGGACACTCATGTATCCTTAGACTATCACCTCTGTTTATTTTCTTGATTAGTATGAGATATTAATCAGAAATAGAAAATCTTATTCTGTTTGATATGTTGATATCAGAATAAATATGTGGACATTCGAAGAGACGAATGGTTCGAACTGTGACGTTAGATAATAATTGCACAAAGGTTTACTCCTAGTCAACATAATTATTATCTAGGTCACAATAGTGCATATAATCCTTTGACTTGAGGAAACTTAGTTGTTCTTGCGCAGGTAATTATAGTTTGTTCCTGCTTTGTACTGGGATCTTAATTCTGGTAATCCGGCAGTGAATCGCTATAGTTAGTTGTGTAGTGTAACAAGAGTTTGCTAATAGAGGATTCATTACTCTAAGTAAATAGAGATAAATCCTAAGATGGCTATTGATTAGTTTTTTGATGGAATGAGTTCCTGGCCAGGACAATAAGACTCATCTTATGATATAAGTATCAAAGAATGGTTCTTTGATAAGAGTCTTATTTTATCAAAGACTTAATCAATATTTCTTAGTATCTTGACGATTAGAGTTTGACACTTTGTGACTCTAGTCAAGATCGGGATTTTTAATGAAAGGACTTTAGTGCATGGAAATTATGATCGATGGTTCATAATTAGTTTAATTATGAATTTACTTTAAGTAACTTCATTCTTTAATTGGGACGTCATGACGCAGTGTGTTAGCTGGAGATCATGACCTTTAGAGGACTATAAGTATATATAAGCTAAACTTATATAGGATACACTTGTAGTACAAGGAATTGGATTCCTGACATACTTACTAAGAGTTAGTAATATGCCTCTAATGCCAGTTAAAGATGAACCTAGAAAGTCACACACTTATAAGTTGCGTGTATCAAGCTTTAGTTAAATTGATTAATTAAATTGACACAATTGAATATGTCAATGGGATTGACAAAACATTCTAACACTGTTTGATATTCAATTGAGGAAATTATAAATAATTATTCTTGCTCAATTTAAATTGATGGCTTTTTCAAGTACCATAGTCAAGTGTTGACTGTTGGAATAAAGGATATAATAGTAATTAATTAAGTTGTTAATTAATTATTATTATATTATATTAAATTAATAATAATAATTAATTAATTATTATATATTAATAATAATTAATTAATATTATTATATTAATATTATTTTATATATATATATATATATATATATATATATATATATATATATATATATAAAACATGCACTAGGACATGTGTCCTAGTGCATGCTTTTGTTTCAATCTTTCAAGATTGAAACAAAAGTGTACATATATATCAAAGGATATATATGTATACGGACATATACAATAAGAGAGGGACGATTTTTACGGTTCAGAAAATCGGATCCGGAATCAGTTTTCGATTTTGAGCAAGATTAATCAATTTCTGCAAGGCTTGATCTAATCGACTTAGTGGACTGACTAGAGGCTTCACCAGTAGAGAAGCTTTAATACCCGATTGGAATCTACAAGAGGTATTTTTCAATCTCATAGTATAAATATCAATTTGATTATTGAAGAACTTAATGATCTTGGTTAAGGATTTGATGTCAAACATCGGATGTTTGACTGTTTATCAGAGTGATTGGATCACACTGATTGTTTGTTTAGGAAATTTTTTTGAAATTCATCTCCTAAATACCAACATGTTTCCGCTTCAAATCCTTCAAGTGGTATCAGAGCCATCTAAGTTCTTTTATAGTTAATTGATCTTGTGTTCTCTTGATTGATATAATTATGGATTGTTGGGGCTTTGCTTTTATTATTTTGCTCTTGTTGTAATTTTGGAGCAAAATTGAAGGAATGTCGAAATTGACAGATTGCAGAATTTATGGCGTGGGCATGCTTTAGATAATTTTTAGTTGTCTAGTTTATATATTGTCTGCTGTTATAAAATTGAAATGTGATTAAAATTATATATTGGCCTTAAATGTAAGTGTTACATTTAGGAACAATTGAGGGTCAATTGTACGAAAATGGCCAATTGTGTAATAAAATCAATTTTGATTTTACTACATAAATATATGTAATTTTATTAATTACATGTTCAATTTTATCCAATCCATAATTATACCAATAAGATTAGATGAATGCTAAGATTGATCACCACAAGGCATGTTATTGGATAATGTGCAAACATTAACTAATAAATTGAATTAAGTGTTAATTCAAGATAAATTTCTTTTTATGCAAAATTGCATGTTAGAAATTTAAATTGGTTAATGTACAAAGTGAGACCTTAAGTTAAATTTAATTTAACTGCAAGACCAGAAATCTTCCAAATAAATATTAAATCCGATAAAGATACAAGAGTTGTATCGAGGCTCTCCACTGGTGCATTAATACACAAATAGTTTATGTGATTAGTGTGAAAGTTAATTCCCATTGAATTAATTTGTGGTTTATGTTAGGCAATTAACATTGTAATAATGCCAATGTGAAGCTGAACAATGTTGATTCGGGCTTAATATAATCTGTTGATCTAGTGGGTTGGATTTATCTAGTGTGGAAATCCAATAATGTCAAAGGGAAACTGAGGATTAAAACACTAGGAGCTAGAAAAGTATCAAAATTTAAATTGAGCAAGAATAATTATTTATAATTTCCTCAATTGAATATCAAACAGTGTTAGAATGTTTTGTCAATCCCATTGACATATTCAATTGTGTCAATTTAATTAATCAATTTAACTAAAGCTTGATACACGCAACTTATAAGTGTGTGACTTTCTAGGTTCATCTTTAACTGACATTAGAGGTATATTACTAACTCTTAGTAAGTATGTCAGGAATCCAATTCCTTGTACTACAAGTGTATTCTATATAAGCTTAGCTTATATATACTTATAGTCCTCTAAAGGTCATGATCTCCAGCTAACACACTGCGCCATGACGTCCCAATTAAAGAATGAAGTTACTTAAAGTAAATTCATAATTAAACTAATTATGAACCATCGATCATAATTTCCATGCACTAAAGTCCTTTCATTAAAAATCCCGATCTTGACTAGAGTCACAAAGTGTCAAACTCTAATCGTCAAGATACTAAGAAATATTGATTAAGTCTTTGATAAAATAAGACTCTTATCAAAGAACCATTCTTTGATACTTATCTCATAAGATGAGTCTTATTGTCCTGGCCAGGAACTCATTCCATCAAAAAACTAATCAATAGCCATCTTAGGATTTATCTCTATTTACTTAGAGTAATGAATCCTCTATTAGCAAACTCTTGTTACACTACACAACTAACTATAGTGATTCACTGCCGGATTACCAGAATTAAGATCCCAGTACAAAGCAGGAACAAACTATAATTACCTGCGCAAGAACAACTAAGTTTCCTCAAGTCAAAGGATTATATGCACTATTATGACCTAGATAATAATTATGTTGACTAGGAGTAAACCTTTGTGCAATTATTATCTAACGTCACAGTTCGAACCATTCGTCTCTTCGAATGTCCACATATTTATTCTGATATCAACATATCAAACAGAATAAGATTTTCTGTTTCTGATTAATATCTCATACTAATCAAGAAAATAAACAGAGGTGATAGTCTAAGGATACATGAGTGTCCAATTCATTATCCACCGACTATGAACATTTAAGATTATTATTTTACCAAAGAAATATATATCTCATTATTATTAACTCTTAATAATATTATCTCTTTGTAAATAATCTTTGGACTAATATGTATATTCATTAAGTAATTAAACAATACAAATAATTACACATGAATACATATTTTATTAACTGCCATTTGGATACAAAATTCACACTGTATAATATATAACAGGAATGGCCTAGGGCATACCACACTTACAATCGACAAGTGTTGTCAACTTATGAGTTTATTAGTTGTCCCAATAATACCAATGTGAAGTTGAGGGATAAGCTAATAGAATTTATTCGATTTACCCACTAGTAATTCATTCCAAAGAATTATCGTTTCCTATTTGTAAGTATAGGATTCGCCAAATTAGTGGGAAACCATTATGATAAAAGTCCATGTCATATTGGTTCGTATAATCCACCTTAAATATATAACTGACTATCAATCTTTATTTTCTGCAGTTACTCTTTGATTCCAAACATGTTATCAACACCTCTCCAATCGATATTAGACCGTAATAGGCTCACAAGGCCGAATTATGTGGACTGGCTGAGAAACCTTAAGGTTGTGTTAACTCAGCAACGTTTATTATATGTAATTCTAAAGTCTAAGCCTGCATGCCCTAAAGAGGATGCAGCAAAGGCTTTACATGAGACATATGATAAATGGGTAGATGATGATACCCAAGCCAAATGCTATATTATTGCTTCTATGGATAATGAATTACAGAAGCATTATGAGAATATAGCAACATCTTTTGAAATCTTATCGGGCTTAAAAGACCTGTATGGTGAGACCAGCAGGACTATGCGATATAAGATATCAAGTAAGCTCTTTAGGATGAAGATGAAAGAAAGCCAAAATGTTTCTGATCATGTTGGAGAAATGATCCATTTAATCCAATCTTTAAAAAATTTGGATTTTGCAATGGCTCATGAACTCCAAGTTGATCTTGTGCTTTCTTCACTCCCACGTTCATATGGAGGTTTTGTTTCAAACTTCCAATTAAACAAAGTGGAGTGTACTTTGGCTCAGTTGCTGCAGAATCTGGTTGTTCACCAACAGAATGTGGTGGACCAAGATAAAAAGAAAGATGATGTTGTAGTAGTGGCTGCATCTTCTTTTAAGAGGAAGGGTAAGACCCAGCCTAAAAAGAAGAAAAAGAAAGTTCCAAAGACCACTAATACAAGTCCATCATTTGTGAGGCCAAAAGCCTCAACACAACTTAAGGGTGCTGTTAAGCAGGGATGTTTCCAATATGGAATGGAAGGTCACTTTAAGAGAAATTGCCCAATCTTTCTGAAAAGTTTAGAGAAGGGTAAGGGTGCAGCTTCTGCATCAGGTATTTCTCTTAATAATTATTTAAATGTTGATTTAAAGAATGATCTTTCTTATAACTCATCTAACGCCTGGATTTTAGACACTGGAGCAACTTCTCATATTTGTTCCTATGTTCAGGATCTGGCAAATAGAAGGTTGTTGGAAGATGGTGAAGTGGAACTCACACTGGGAAATGGTGCAAGGGTTGCAGTCAGGGCAGTGGGAGATATTTCACTTATGTTAGACCATCATGTTTTGTTATTGAAAGATGTATTGTATATACCAGGAGCATATAAAAATGTAATATCTGTATCTAGTTTGACAAAAAGGAATTATGAATTCCGATTTTGTAATAAAGCTTGTACAGTATATTTTGATAATGTGATTATCGGTTCTGGTGTTTTACATCGTGGTTTATTTTATGTTGATAAAAATATACCAAATAACAAAAATAAAAATAAGCAAGTTTTGCTTGGCAACCTAACAGAGATGAATAATAATTCCACTGATAAACAATCAGAATTTAATTCAAAATATTTATGGCATCTCCGTCTAGGACATATTTCCAGTAATAGACTCACTAAGTTGGATAAGATGGGAATTTTAACAAAGTTAAATTCTCAATCCGATTATTCAACATGTGAATCGTGTTTACAAGGAAAAATGACTAGAAAACCATTTATGGGACAAATGAAGAGAGCCAATGAAATATTAGAATTAATACATTCTGATGTTTGCGGGCCATTTAGTGAAATAGCTCGTGGAGGTTATCACTACTTCGTAACCTTTATTGATGATAAATCTAGATATGGTTATTTGTATTTAATGAAATAAAAATCTGAAGTTTTTGAAAAGTTCAAAGAATTCAAAGCTGAAGTAGAAAATCAAATTGGGAAAAATATTAAATCACTAAGGTCAGACCGAGGTGGTGAATATATGAGTACTGAATTTGATGATTTCCTCAAGGAAAATGGAATTATCTCTGAACTCACTCCTCCTTACACACCACAATTAAATGGAGTATCTGAAAGGAGGAATCAGAATTTGTTGGACATGGTTCGATCGATGATGAGTTACACTGATTTGCCTATCTCATTCTGGGGATATGCAATTGAGACAACACTTTACATTCTCAACCGTGTTCCTTCTAAATCTGTTTCTACCACACCATATGAAATATGGGCTGGAAGGGCACCAATTTTGAATCATGTTAAAATTTGGGGTTGCCCTGCTTATATAAAAAGGCAGAAAACAGACAAATTAGAGGAACGATCTACTAAAGGCCGATTTGTTGGATACCCTAAATCAAAAGGATCTATGGGTTATTATTTCTATCTCCCTGATGAACAAATTGTTACTATCAGTAGGGATGCCATTTTTCTTGAGAAATAGTTTCTGCAAGAAGGTGGTAAAGGTAGAAAGATTTTATTGGATGAGGAGTCATCTAATAAAGAAATCCAACATGTTGAACCAATGCAAATTGATCAGCTAGATGAGCCTACCAAAACAACAGATATCATCACTCCAACTCTTAGGAGGTCTGAAAGGGTTTCACATCCTCCTGATAGGTATGGTTTCATTACTGACCATGAACAAGAGTTATTTGTTTTTGGTAGTACTGACCATCCTGATGATCCAGTTACTTATGAAGAAGCAGTATGTGATACTGACTCTTCTAAGTGGTTAGAAGCAATGCAAAGTGAGATTGATTCCATGTATAAGAATGAAGTTTGGGAACTTGTTACCCCACCTGAAGGAATAGTTCCTATAGGTTGTAAGTGGGTATTCAAACGCAAACTGAATTCTGAAGGAATTGTGGATACTTATAAAGCAAGGCTTGTGGCGAAAGGTTATCGCCAACGGGAGGGAATTGATTTTGAAGAAACATTCTCACCCGTAGCTATGTTTAAAAGTATTCGAATAATCTTATCCATTGCAACACACTTTGATTTTGAGATTTGGCAAATGGATGTTAAAACTGCATTTCTCAATGGATTTCTTGAAGAAGAAATCTACATGGAACAACCGAAGGGTTTTATATCCAAGGAAAGTTCTCAAGTGTGTAAGCTTAAGAGATCCATTTATGGACTTAAGCAAGCTTCAAGGAGTTGGAATAAAAGATTTGATGAAGCCATACAGAGTTATGAGTTTGTCAAAAATCTTGATGAGCCATGTGTTTACAAGAAGGTTAGTGGGAGAGCTATCACTTTCCTTGTCTTGTATGTTGATGATATTCTGTTAATTGGGAATGACATTGGTATGTTAACTAATGTTAAGGTCTGGTTATCCTCTACCTTCTCTATGAAAGATTTGGGAGAAGTCGCCTATATTCTTGGAATTAAGCTTTATAGAAATAGAGCTAAAAGAATATTAGGGCTATCTCAAAAACTCTATTTGGAGAAAATTCTAAAGAGATTTAGAATGGAAGACTCCAAAAGAGGATTGATACCTGTTAGACATGGTTTGCAACTCTCCACGGAGCAATCACCTAAGACTCCAGCGGAGAGAGCAGAAATGGCCAAGATTCCTTATGCTTCTGCTATAGGAAGTCTTATGTATGCTATGTTGTGTACAAGGCCTGATATTGCATTTGCTGTTAGTCTAACAAGCAGATATCAATCAAATCCAGGTATGGCTCACTGGATTGCTGTTAAGGCTATCTTTAAGTACTTGAGAAGAACTAAAGATATGATCTTAACATATGGAGGAGGTGATCTGTTAATTGAAGGCTTTACAGATTCTAGCTTTCAATCAGATAAGGAGAAACTTATATCCACTTCAGGATATGTGTTTACATGTAATGGAGCTGCAGTTGTTTGGAAAAGTTCTAAACAAGATACTGTAGCTGATTCCACTATTGAGGCTGAATATATTGCTGCCTCAAGTGCCGCTAAAGAAGCACTGTGGTGGAAGAACTTTATCACCGAACTTGGTGTGGTTCCTTCTATTGTTAGTCCAATCCTTTTGTATTGTGATAACAATGGAGCGATTGCACAATCCAAGGAACCAAGGTCTCACAAGAACTTCAAACACGTGCTTAGGCGGTATCACTTAATTAGAGAGATTGTTGGACGAGGAGATATCTCGGTGCAGAAAATAGTATCAGCTGATAATCCAGCTGATCCCTTTACTAAGCCAATGACTCAGTCACAGTTAGACCGTCATCTTGAGAAGATAGGTCTTAAATATTGTACTGAATGGCTCTAGTGCTAGTGGGAGATTGTAAGTGTGGTATGCCCTAGGCCATTCCTGTTGTATATTATACAGTGTGAATTTTGTATCCAAATGGCAGTTAATAAAATATGTATTCATGTGTAATTATTTGTATTGTTTAATTACTTAATGAATATACATATTAGTCCAAAGATTATTTACAAAGAGATAATATTATTAAGAGTTAATAATAATGAGATATATATTTCTTTGGTAAAATAATAATCTTAAATGTTCATAGTCGGTGGATAATGAATTGGACACTCATGTATCCTTAGACTATCACCTCTGTTTATTTTCTTGATTAGTATGAGATATTAATCAGAAACAGAAAATCTTATTCTGTTTGATATGTTGATATCAGAATAAATATGTGGACATTCGAAGAGACGAATGGTTCGAACTGTGACGTTAGATAATAATTGCACAAAGGTTTACTCCTAGTCAACATAATTATTATCTAGGTCATAATAGTGCATATAATCCTTTGACTTGAGGAAACTTAGTTGTTCTTGCGCAGGTAATTATAGTTTGTTCCTGCTTTGTACTGGGATCTTAATTCTGGTAATCCGGCAGTGAATCGCTATAGTTAGTTGTGTAGTGTAACAAGAGTTTGCTAATAGAGGATTCATTACTCTAAGTAAATAGAGATAAATCCTAAGATGGCTATTGATTAGTTTTTTGATGGAATGAGTTCCTGGCCAGGACAATAAGACTCATCTTATGATATAAGTATCAAAGAATGGTTCTTTGATAAGAGTCTTATTTTATCAAAGACTTAATCAATATTTCTTAGTATCTTGACGATTAGAGTTTGACACTTTGTGACTCTAGTCAAGATCGGGATTTTTAATGAAAGGACTTTAGTGCATGGAAATTATGATCGATGGTTCATAATTAGTTTAATTATGAATTTACTTTAAGTAACTTCATTCTTTAATTGGGACGTCATGGCGCAGTGTGTTAGCTGGAGATCATGACCTTTAGAGGACTATAAGTATATATAAGCTAAGCTTATATAGGATACACTTGTAGTACAAGGAATTGGATTCCTGACATACTTACTAAGAGTTAGTAATATGCCTCTAATGCCAGTTAAAGATGAACCTAGAAAGTCACACACTTATAAGTTGCGTGTATCAAGCTTTAGTTAAATTGATTAATTAAATTGACACAATTGAATATGTCAATGGGATTGACAAAACATTCTAACACTGTTTGATATTCAATTGAGGAAATTATAAATAATTATTCTTGCTCAATTTAAATTGATGGCTTTTTCAAGTACCATAGTCAAGTGTTGACTGTTGGAATAAAGGATATAGTAGTAATTAATTAAATTGTTAATTAATTATTATTATATTATATTAAATTAATAATAATTAATTAATTATTATATATTAATAATAATTAATTAATATTATTATATTAATATTATATATATATATATATATATATATATATATATATATATATATATATAAAACATGCACTAGGACATGTGTCCTAGTGCATGATTTTGTTTCAATCTTTCAAGATTGAAACAAAAGTGTACATATATATCAAAGGATATATATGTATACGGACATATACAATAAGAGAGGGACGATTTTTACGGTTCAGAAAATCGGATCCGGAATCAGTTTTCGATTTTGAGCAAGATTAATCAATTTCTGCAAGGCTTGATCTAATCGACTTAGTGGACTGACTAGAGGCTTCACCAGTAGAGAAGCTTTAATACCCGATTGGAATCTACAAGAGGTATTTTTCAATCTCGTAGTATAAATATCAATTTGATTATTGAAGAACTTAATGATCTTGGTTAAGGATTTGATGTCAAACATCGGATGTTTGACTGTTTATCAGAGTGATTGGATCAAACTGATTGTTTGTTTAGGAAATTTTTTTGAAATTCGTCTCCTAAATACCAACATGTTTCCGCTTTAAATCCTTCAGTCAGAGGCTGGGTTCCTCTCTGAGTTCCTTTTGTACTAGTCTCCCCCGTTTTGCCATCATCGGGTTGATAAAGGAAGGTTTTATTCCTGGCGGCAGAGGAGAGGTAATTGGAATAGCGTTGAAGCCTTTTGGTGCTTTCTCCCAAACAGTCAATTACAGGAATGCTATCGTCCTGAATATGTCTGGGGATTCTAAGAGAACTGCTTATCATGCTCAGGAGACATTCATGTGCCTTACTCAGACAAGAAATGGAGCTAGTGACCTGACTGTAGGATTGATGGAACAGCTTTAACAATGCAGAGTCATAGAACATTCATTGTGCATTGTTGATCCTCATGGCTTTCATGATGGCTTGCGAGAAGCCCATTAGCTCTGTGTTGGATACTGGATCAACGTCCATCTGTGCCCGATCAATGTTCAAGAGTCTTACTGCCTCACTCAGTTGATCAATCGTGCATTGAGAGGAAGAGGATACAAGGTCACGGGTACTTGTCAGCTCTGCTTGAATCTTAGTAAAACATTATTGGAGCTCGGTGGTGGTGACAGATTCTGTATTGCTTGGTGGACTGGATTTAGTTAGCTCAGCATATAGCTTGGTGAAGCAATCATGCAACTCAGCAGATGTTGCAGATCCAGTGTGGGCAGTTGCTTTGGAGGGGGACAGTTCCTCTGCTAGCTTAACAAAATGGTTTTGAAGCTCAGAGGAAGTGACGTACCCTGGATTGACTTCAGATAATTGTTGAAATTTTCCTTCAAGAGTGTTCAGATGAGTGGCCATGGTGAGCACTACATCAGTCAGTTTGGCCATTTGCTCTTGGGTTGGTTGCTGGGTTTGTACTGCAGTAATAATACTGACCAAGTCTTTCAGGCTTCGGAGTTCTTGTAGAAGTTGAGTGATACTGGTTAGGTGAGAGGGCTCTTGAGTGGACTGGCTACCTTCAGCTTGAGTAGAATGAAAGTCTTTTAGTAAAGACTAAGCTGAATCAATGACCATACGGCCAGATTCAGTTGCATTCAGGTATGCGAACTTTGCAGCATTGGACTCAGAGGCTGGTGTAGGATTCTCTGATGGTGGAGGTGTTGGTTCTTTTCCAGACTGAGTACTTGGACTTTTATGAAGTTGTTGAGCTGAGTTGTCAACATTGTGTGATGGAGGTGGAGTTGAGATATGAGTTGGCTCAATTGGTGCAGCTTGACTTGGATTTGTAGGGTTCTTGGCATGTTCCTCATGTTGAGTAACAGTGGCTTGCTTTTTCGATAGATCTTCCGGTGGAGATTCAGTGGCAGTAGAGAAATACTTGAACTGTATTGTAGACAGATCTGTTTCTGGCTCGTCAAGGGGAAAATCGGTCATTAGATCAAGATGTTTTTGCGCTTTCTTCTTTAATCTCCACCGGGTCCCAGTTTTTGGCAGAGAATGGTCAAGTTGAAGACCTTCACTTGACTCAGCAGCAATAGTTCCTTCCCCTACTGGTTGCTCAATATTACCCTCTTCCATTGTTTGCTCAGTATCATCACGAGGGCATGCTTCCTCCTCAGTATGACCTTTTTGTTGCTCAGCTTGTTCCACATCTTTCTTTTCTAGGTCAATCCCATGACCTTCAGTTTGTGGTACGGCTTCCACTATCCTCAAGGAGTGATCTCTTTTCCTTTTCTTTAGTGGGGTTTCCGGAGTCTCTTCGTCCTCATCTTCAGGCACTTCTGGCCTTTTCCTTTTCTCACCGTGCTCATCAACTTTGTCAGCCTTGGCTTTCTGCCTTGATGAAAGCCTTATTTTCTTTGGAACAGAGTGGATATCCTTGGAGCTAACTTCTGAAGCCTTCCTCTTCTTCCCTTTTTCAGGCTGAAGTGACTTGGGTGACTCAGTATGAGCCTCAATTTCTTGAGCAGGCTCTGCTTCAGGTTCCATCTCTGCATGCTCTTCTTCCTCATCCTCCTCTGCATCTCCAGTTCCTTCATACCCTTTCAAGGATTGATTGTACAATAGTCCATTCAGGAGGACAGCAGTGATTTCATTTCCCAACGAACTTACCTCACCCACAGTTTCTATTTGCTTGTCCTGTATAATCTTTGTAATGAGTGAACCCAAACGTAGTTTCCTACCGCCTCGTTGAAGGGCTCCAACTAGAAATACAGGAAGATTAAATGGAGTGGAAGTCAACATGTGCCATATAAAGCACTGTTCGAAGTTGGAAGCGGAGGAGGCAGAGCTGAGTTTAGGAAAGACAAAGTTAGTCAGCATGAAATGAACCATCTTCTGATCCTTACCCATAAAGTACTGGGTATTTCTCCTTTATGATCTTTGGGTTTGCAGAACCCTTTTAACTTTTCAGACGTGGCTTTAGGTATCTTTTCCTTTGTTGTTCGAAATTGGATTCCTTTGTTCGGTATCTCCAACAGTGTGGCTAGATAAGCAGGGGTAATAACGATTTTCTGACCTTTCACATTTGTCTCCAAGTAATCTGAGTCGTCTGCATCAACTCATAAATTTGAGTAGAACTCTCGAACTAATCTTGGGTAGGCTGTTCCTGGAAGGGAAAAGAGACCTGTCCAGTTGTTTTTAGCAATCCATTCACAGAATGGCGTTTCACTCGACACGAAGCTCGAAGAGAACCACCGGCATTTTAACACTTCCATATTGTTGACCTTCGAGTTTACCTTGATCATTATCCTCTCTTTTTCTGTTGAAGGACCAGCGTGGTCAGTAGAAGAGTTTTGCGCTTCAGGGGTTTTCTTTTTGCTTAGAGACATTTTTGGCGATTTTGAGATTTTTGGAAAGGAAGAGGTTTGAGTTTTAGGGATTGCAAGAATGAGAAAGGACGAGTGAGTGTTCAACTATTTTATATAAATCTCTGAGGATCCTAAATTATTACCTTGCCGTTTTTCTCCTAGGGACGTTCAATCGTCAGATACTCTGTTAATTATGATATCTTTGGCGCATGGGTTTTTGCCATTAATGTGCGTCTTCCCAATGTGTCAGATTTTACACGTGTAGGTTTACTTTATAAGAATGGTTTATTGCCGAAATTCGAAACGTCAATGATATTGAGTACCTATCGTTTGTTAAGGTGATCTTTCTATCTCCTATTGACTCAGCATAGTTTACGCACTCAGCTTGAGTCTTTACTCAGCATGAAGTGATTCGCTTATCTACTCAGCATGGGATGTCTATTCAACCATTATGCTTAACTTAGTGTAATTGCTTACCATGTGTACGCAGGATGGCCATTTTAACCTAAGCTTGGTGAAGAATAAGTATTTCACTCAACATGACATACGTACAATCATTCAAGGTTCCACTCATATATATTTAATGCAAAATTTAGTTACAGTGGATTTGACATTACCAATTGCTTCCCTTAGTGTGTTGAATTGCTCTCGTGCCAAGGGTTTTGTGAAGATATCTACAAGCTGATCGTTTGTTGGCACGTAGGTCAGCTTGATTTCATCCTTTAGTACGTGATCTCTGATAAAGTGATGCCTTATGCTAACATGCTTCATCCTGCTGTGTTGGACTGGATTTTTGGATTGATCAATGGCACTTTTGTTGTCGCATTTGATCTCTATTGTCTTTGTTCTGACTCCGTAATCCTCGAGCTGTTGCTTTATCCATAGGACTTGTGCAACACAGCTTCCAGCAGCTACATACTCAGCTTCAGTTGTAGATAGAGCTACAGATGATTTTTTTTTGCTAAACCAGGATACTAAACAGCTTCCGAGGAAATGACATCCTCCTAACGTGCTTTTCCGTTCTAGCTTATCACGTCCGTAGTCAGCATCAGTATATCCAATGAGTGTGAAGTCATTTGAGGTTGGATACCATAGACCTGCATCAACTGAGCTTTGCAAGTATCTAAAAATTCTTTTTACAGCAGTTAGATGAGATTCCCTGGGGTCAGCTTGATATCTAGCACAATAGCATACTGAGTATTGAATATCTGGTCTACTAGCAGTGAGATAGAGTAATGAACCTATCATACCTCGATAAAGTTTACTATCAACTGACTTACTCTTTTCATCCTTGCATAGGACAGTGTCAGTACCCATGGGGGTTGATATTGGTTTGCATTCTTCCATGCTGAACTTCTTTAACATTTCCTTGGTGTACTTAGACTGACTTATAAATATGCCATTTTTACCTTGCTTGATTTGGAGTCCAATGAAGAATTTGAGTTCTCCCATCATGGACATTTCGAACTCAGTTTGCATCTGTTGGCTAAATTCCTTGCACAAAGATTCGTCAGTAGCACCAAAGATTATATCATCAACATATATCTGTGCAAGTAGGGTATGTTTACCCTTTTTCTTAATGAACAAGGTTGTGTCAGCTTTTCCCCTGACATAGTTCCTGGTCAGCAGGAAGTTGGTCAACCTCTCATACCAAGCTCTTGGAGCTTGTTTTAGGCCGTACAGAGCCTTTTTGAGTTTATAAACGTGATTTGGAAATTTTGAGTCTTCAAATCCAGGAGGTTGATTAACGTATACCTCTTCATTTATAAAGCCATTAAGAAATGCACTTTTTACATCTATTTGGTATAATTTAAAATTCATGTAACTGGCATAGGCACACAGTATACGTATAGCCTCTAATTTAGCAACAGGAGCAAATGTTTCTCCATAGTTATACCCTCTTGCTGACTATATCCTTGGGCTACAAGTCGAGCTTTGTTTCTAATCACATTTCCATGTTCATCTAGCTTATTTCTAAAAACCCACTTAGTTCCTATGGGCTTTTGATTCCTAGGCTTAGGTACTAGATCCCATACCTCATTTCTGGTGAATTGATCAAGCTCTTCTTGTATAGCATTGATCCAATACTCATCTTGCTTAGCATCAACAAAATTCTTTGGCTCATGTATTGATACGAATGCAACATTGCTAAGGTATTTTCTAAGTTGATCCCTGGTCATCAGTTTGTTGTTAGCGGCATCAAGAATGGCTTGTTCTGTATGGCCTCTTGGGATCTTTATTTCTTTTGGAAGTGCTGAGTCGTTTGGAAGAGGTGTTTCTACAATCTCTACAGGAATAGATGGGTCAGTAAATGATATTTCAGTTTCTTGCTTACCTTGAGTCAGCTCCTGTATGTTAGGTATTGTGGCTTCTGGTTGATCAGCGGAAGCTGAGCCTGGTTCTTCTTCTTCAGGCTGAGCTGACTTACCTGTAGGGTCAGTTTCATCGAACTCAACATGTACAGATTCTTCTACAATTTGAGTTCTTTTATTAAATACTCTATATGCTTTACTGTTTGTTGAGTACCCTAAAAAGATCGCCTCATCAGCTTTAGCATCAAATTTAGCAAGGTTGTCTTTTGTATTGAGTATAAAACACTTACAACCAAAGGCATGAAAGTATCCAATGTTGGGCTTTCGTCCTTTCCAAAGTTCATATGAGGTTTTCTTAAGTATAGGTCTGACTAGAGCCCTATTCAGTATATAACATGCTGTGTGAACAGCTTCACCCCAGAAGTACTTTGGAAGCCTATTTTCACTCAGCATCGTCCTAGCTATTTCAACAATGGTTCTATTTTTCCTTTCAACGACCCCATTTTGTTGAGGTGTTCTTGGAGCAGAGAAGTTGTGGTCAATACCACAGGTTTCACAGAATTCATCAAACTGTTGGTTTTTGAATTCTCCACCATTGTCGCTTCTAATATGAGCTACTTTTAGGTCCTTGTCATTTTCAAGCTTTCTGATCAATGTGGTGAACATCTCAAAGGTTTCATCCTTGCTACTAAGCAAGATGATCCAAGTATACCGAGAGAAATCATCTACAATAACCAAAGAAAATTTCTTTCCTCCCAAGCTGAGTGGCTGGATAGGTCCGAAAAGATCTAAGTGTAGTAATTCCAATGGCCTTTTGGTTGAGACGGTATTTTTACTATGAAATGACTTTTTAGTTTGTTTTCCTTGCTGACAAGCTTTACATAGCTGATCTTTTTCAAACTTTAATTTGGGTAACCCCTCAACTAATTGCTTTCTAGCTAATTTGGCAAGAAGATCCATGCTGACATGCCCAAATCTTCTATGCCATAGCCAGGAGTTGTCCTCTTTAGATACTAAGCATATATTTTTAGAAAACTGTTTTTCCAAATTCAACATATATACATTTTCCACATGAGGGGCAGTTAAAATCAATTCATTTGTATTTCCCTCGAGTATTTGACATTTAGTATCATCAAATACAACCCTTCTTCCGCTCTTGCAGAGCTGAGCTACACTCAACAGGTTATATTTGAGACCTTTAACTAAGGAGACAGACTCAATGGTTGGATTACTTCCGATAGTACCTGAGCTGACAATCTTACCCTTCTTGTTGTCTCCAAAGCTTACACTTCCACCTCATTTAAGCTCTAGTGTGATGAACTGAGTTTCATCACCTGTCATATGTCTTGAGCATGCGCTGTCTATGTACCATAGTTTTGACTTCTCCACGCATGTCAAGCTGACCTGCAGTTCAAGCTATTCATTTTTAGGTACCCAATTTCTTTTGGGTCCTTTCTTGTTAGTGTAGACAGGTGCAAAATCATGTTTCAATTTATGACGGCATACTTTTATGGTGTGGCCTGGTTTACCACAGAAGTCACAAAAAGGTACCCTTTGTGGGTTAATCTGAGTATAGTCAGCATTATTGTGTTGGGCATGCCAACATATTTTTGTGGTATGCCCTTTTCTTCCGCAGAAGTCACATTGGACAGTCCGCTTGTTATGCCAACACACATCCATTGTGTGTCCCCGTTTCCCACAACATTCACATTGTGTGACTTGCTTATGCTGACTAATATTTGCATACTTAACATGAGCTCTATTTCTATTTAAGTCTTTCCCTTGACTTTGTAATTGTGTGATATCCTTTCTAAGTTTCTTTGACTCAGATTGGACCTCCGTGACAAACTTATGTAAGATTTGCATATTGGTATGCAAGTCAGAGTTGTCCTGGAGAAGATATCGGAGATCACTCAGCTTGACCTCTTCAATCTCATCACAGCGCCTGCTGAGTGCCTTAATCTTTTTGTTACACTTCTTAGTTAGTGTAAATAAGTCACTCAGGGCATTCACCATTTCATTTCTAAGCAAAAGTAAGGATGTTACCTCATTGTTGTGATTTTCTTGGTCAGTTTCATCAGAAAAGTCGGCATGCTCAGACTGCGATTGGTCAGCTCCATCATCTGCCATAAAACATATATTGGCTGTTTCATTCTGCTCAGCTTCAGATGATGTTGACTCATCACTGTCACTCCATGTGGCTACCATAGCCTTTTTGCTTCCCTTCTTCTCTTTTTTGAGATTGGGACAGCTTGACTTGATGTGCCCGGTCTGATGACACTCAAAGCATGTGACAGATTTCGAGCTGTCCTTTTTGTACTTGTCGCTTGACTCAGCTTTGTACTTGTCATTTCTTCTAAATGATCTTTTGCCATTTCTATCATTCCTTCTGAACAGCTTTTTCATCTTTCTGGTGAACATGGCCAATTCCTCATCATCGGTTGACTCAGCTTCAGTTGAGTCGGCTTTCATGACAAGAGATTTTTGTTTTTTATCCTCTGATTTTCCTTCTCTTTGGCTTCAAAGTTTTTCATCGAGATTTCATGGGTCAGCAAGGATCCTATCAGCTCATCATATTTGTAGGTAGTCAAGTCTTGAGCTTCCTCTACGTCTGTCTTCTTTGCTTGCCAGCTTTTGGGCAGACTTCTCAGAATCTTCTTTACTTGTTCTTCTTCACTGAAGTTCTTTCCAAGCCTTTTTAGTTCATTTATGATGTTTGTGAACCTTGCGTTCATTTCTGAGATGTCTTCATTTTCCTTCATCTCAAACAGCTCATAGAGTCTCATGTGTTGATTGACTTTAGATTCCTTAACTTTGCTTATGCCTTCATAGGTTACTTCAAGCTTCTTCCAAATTTCCTGTGCTGACTCACAGCCTGAAATCTTATTGTATTCTGTAGCATCTAACGCACAGTGAAGCATATTTATAGCCGAAGCATTATTTTGTAGTTTTCTGAGGTCATCCTCTGTCCACTCATCCTCACTCTTAACAATTTTCTCATTGTTAATAGTTTTGTATGGCACATGTGGACCTTGAACAATTGCAAGCCATGCACTCATGTTTATGGCTTGAATAAAGTTCTTCATCCTATTCTTCCAGAATGTGTAATTTGATCCAAAGAATAGGGGTGGTCTGGTGATTGATAATCCCTCAGGGAGTATCTGTGTTGTTTGGTTTCCAGGAAGGAAACGAGTGCTATTCTCACCCATTTTTAGGGATCAGCTCAAGATTGTTAAATCTCTGAGTAGTGAGCTTTTAGGCTCTGATACCACTTGTTGGTCCCTGATAATTAGTTCCAAGGGGGGGGGGGGGGTTAGGAACTAATATAACTTTTTCGCGTTTTAACTGAGCTGACCAGAATTTATATTGGGAGTTTATTAACTCTGATTTTGGTCAGCTTGGTGAGATATATTTGAAGACAGCTTTAGTCAGGAGTTGACTAAGGTTGTTTTTACGTGAGTTGAGAATTGACACTCTTAAAGGTCAGCTTCTAACTCCGCACCACTTATTTACTCAAGGTCAGCTTAGTGAATTTATATGCTGAGTAAATTTAGCAAACAACACATGCAATATAAGAGAGAGTTCAGAAATTACTCAGTATCACTTATCCTGGTTCGGCCTCTCTGCCTACGTCCAGTCCCTAGAATCCTCCGGGCTTTTTGAATCCAATACTGAGCTCTTTAACGGTAGAGCACAAACCAATTACAAGGCAGTTGAATATGCAAGAGTACCTTCCTCTATTCGTCTACTCAACTCCTACTAAGTGCTACAGCCCAGCACCTAGATTTCTCTACTACTAAAATGCCAACAACCTAGCACTCAGCTTTACTCTCTCAATATCACTATTGATCACAGACTTGTTCCTTTTTGAACTAAAGAACACTTTAGATGATTACAACTCAATCTAGCATTTACATAAGAATAAAAACGTGGGTGTAAGATTCTTTTTGTATCTGAGTGCTTTTGAGACTTTCTCTCTTGTATTTTTCTTTTTGATGGATCAGTTCACCGTGTTGTTTGGGTTCTTCGATTGTCCTTATATAGGCTAAATCCTGTGGATTTGATCGTTGAAAATGTCTTGACCGTTGTAACCAAAACGGCTCTTTTGGGGAACATTTTCTGGAAATCTTCAGACTGCCCACCATTCCCTGCTTCTGTTTTTCTTCAGGCGTCAGGTTGTCTTTTAGCGTCTGTTTTGTTTGTTTGTGACAGTTGTCTATTTCCAATAATCCAACGTCCCATGACTCTCGGAATCAGTCTTCTTAGGTATCTTCGAGGTTCCAATTATTGGTGCAGACGATTGGCAGACATTGTCTTTTGGTAAAACGGATCCTTCATGCTGTCCTGATGAATATTCAGCTTTGTTTGTTCATGTTTCATGCTGAGTTCCTCCAAGGTCAGCCTTGTTTTGTTTATCCATTATTGAAGAGGTCTTCAGCTTTAGTCAGCTTCGTTTTGCTTCCGAGCCTTAGCTCCACTTTAGCTTCCATACGTTCATGTTGAGTTCTTTTCTACTCAACTTCGCTTGTGCTGACTTTTGTCCTGTCTTTTACTTTACATATTTTTGCACTCAAGATTCAACAAACATATTAGTACAATTAAATCAAAGCATTTAAATTTAATTGTCTCTTAATCATGGATGATTTTGTCAAATCAAAATCTTGTGGAAAGGTGTTTCAACAATGCTCCCTCCCATTACACCCCCGAGTGCCCTTTTGTCGAGAAAACGTTGAATTTTCAGTTCCAGCAACTCCTCGCTATCCGCGGCTGTAGTGCCCGCTCACCGCTCCTCGCTTTCTCTGGTGGCTCCGACACCGGCTCCTCTTCCCGCGATGATCGCTGCTTCCGGGGCCTGCTCTGGGAAGGCTCCCTCCTTCTGTAACTCTGTCGCCTCCTTGAGGTATTGCCAAATCTTGGCATTCTCCTCCTGCAGGCTTCTTTGCTGGTCAATGATCTTCATCTGAGCCGCCGTGTGTACAGCCTGCGTAGTTTGAAAACCTTGGATTGCGCTGAGGAGTTGAGTGGTGTTAAAGGCTTCCTCCTCTTCAGGGCCTACCTCCTCTATCAAAGGCCCAAGGTTTCGGGGGGAGATCGGAAGGTTTTGGATCACGCCTCCGGCATGTGTCATGGAGCTGGTCGCTCCAGCTTCGGGTACTATAGTTGGAGCCGAGTCATTAGGGGTTTGCATCTCGTTTGAAGATCTGGAGTCACTCGTAGTCCACGCTCACCGCACCAAATAATCAGGTATGCGAACACAGTGATCCTGGCCTTCGGTGATGCTGCTCGGCTTGCCGATGGCTCGTCCCTGCGCCGGGAAGGGTCCCTACGGATACTCCGACGAGCAAGAAAATTAGTGGCTCAAGAATATCTACTAACCAAATGTGTAAATGATAGAGAGAGTTACCCGCCCCCAGCTTCCAATGTGAGCTGTGTATTTATAGAGGGTGCTTGGGCCCCGGGCCCTTCTGCCTCTTGGGCCCTCCTGTGCCTTCTGGCCCATGATTCATATCCCGAATCACATAGTAATGGAGATTTAGGAGTATGCCTAACATGCTATAACAAGTAGACAACTTATTCAAGCAGATATGTATATTCAAGTGAACATGCTATAACAAGCATACAACTTATTCCTTACTTATCATCATAGGTCATGTTCAAATAAAAAAGAGAATGGTGATATATATCTTATCATTTGCAAGCCATATCAATACATACAATTAGCCTAAATTTACCCTTTAATACATTCTTCATACATGCTCAATGACCCTTTTACAATGTTCCTCTAATACTTGATGCATGATTAATAAGCTACATGCCCAAATGAACAATCGTACACATACTCATACAGTACCTCAAACATAAACATCAATAGAACATCAAACATAAACATGTTTCATACACATACACATACACATACTCAATCACTTCTATCAGTATAACTCATATGTGTAAGAGTATTGCCAATCACAATGAACATTCAAAGCTTTAGAGTTTGCCTAATCAGTTATATCTAACCAACCAGTTCATACCAATCATTTCATCATCACCCACAACATCATACATATATGTAATCGTTTAGTTCTAACCCACATAACAATATATATATGTATACTCAAAATCAGGCTAGTTTCCTAAATCAATGAGTTCTATGTTCATATACATACACATACTCATTCAGATAACAATCCAAGTGGAAGATATATTGCAAACCTATCTCAGCAGCACCACCCACAACAACATCATACATGCAACCAATCAGTTCAAACCAACATAACAACAATATATACTCAATAAGTTAAAGAAATCTTCCCATATGCTAAATGCAAGAACTGAATGACAATCTCTTCAGTCAGCCTTCGCATGTAGCATTCTTACTATCCCTGCAAATATTATGTTCAAATAAAAAGAAATCAGAACATCTTCAGCAACCGGCACTGTATTGCCCTAGGTTAAAAAAGATAATGACCCAAGAATTTCAGCGATGAATCTAACAATGAATACAATAAAATCAGTATCTAAGCGAGAGATCTAACCCTTTAAATCATAGGTCTGAAAATCAATAGATCCTTATTTCAGCTGCTGAAATCGACATACACAAAAGTAAATCGGATGAGGAAAATAGAGAGTAAGGAACAATGAAAATCAATAAATACTTACCAGTACCGTGTTTATAGCTCAGCCAGTGATTGCATGTTCAAATCAGCCATGGAGATAGAGAGGGATGAGAGGGATGAAGCTCTTGCGTAACCTAAACTGGGGTTTAGTATTAGAGAGAGGGTTTATATATCAGCTGAAATTCCAGTCAAACAAGAGCGCCTAAAATTTGGGGATTGGCCGCGTAAGTGAAATTTCATTTACCGCTTTTTTGTTTTCGCCAAACAATGACACTCATTTATTAGAAGTGTCATCTGTTGAGTAAGTGAAATTTAACGAAAACGCGTGTTTTCTTTGGATGACGGGATTATGTAATCATAATGTCATCTGAGAATCGAGCGAATTTTTTATTTCGCTTTCAGATGACATACAGTTAAAATACTGTCACGAAAAATATTCACACGACACGAAAACAAATGTCTGTCATGTATCTTGTGTCATGTGAAAGGGAAAATGGCATAGTGCCTCCTTCTCTTTCTCGTCCATCTCCTTATCCTCCTTCCCTTTCTCCTCCCTCTCACTCTCCACCTCATTCTCCATCTCCATCCCAATCTCCTTCTCCTTTTGCTCCCTCTCATTCTGCTCCCTAACCACCTCCTCCATCCCATGAACCACATCAACTACTCCTACCATGGTCTCCACATCATCTACTCCCCATTGGGCCTTCAGTTGCTGCGCATCACGCTCTAATACAGACAATCTTTTCCCAAAGGCAGCAAACTGTTCATTTATTTTCTTCTCCTGCTCACCAAACAACCTCCTCATCACTCGTTCTAAATCATCCTCCTTAGGGGTGCTTGATGCAATAGATTGTTTCGTATTTTGGAGTGGTACTCTAGGAGTTATGATGAAAGCATTTTCATCATTATCAGTTTCACTGTCATCATCTCCTTTTTCTTCAAACAGGAGTATTCGTCTTTTTCCATCGGAGCCATCGTGGAATGCAATTGGATGACTTCACAAAACATTCGTGGGTGGCATCCCATACTTCAAACAACCAAGCCTGCAACAAAGTTCCAATTCATTATTTATGTCTATTACTAACATTTGTACTATATAAAATATACACACATCATAACTGAAATACGTGTGCAAAACCATATAGGTTATATGGGACACGGGCTTTGCTTTTTCCATCCCTATAAGCACATAATTGATCCAGTCTCTCTCTTCCACCAAGCATACCATTAACAAAGGACCTGTAGGTCTCATCCCAGGCCATAAAACCCCACGAGAACTCATTAAACAGTGTTTGAAATTCTGCAAGTTCCAAAACCCAAGGAGCAGCTTGTCTCGTGACTGTGTTATCCAACACACTACCAAGTACAATTACAACATGGCAAACGAAACTGCATCCTGATCATCTTCATTCTTCTAAATAGTTTGTTTCATAATTGTGTCCACGTCTCTAATAGTTGGTAATTAGGTAAGTGAACTCCGTGATTTGGATCTCCGGAAAGAGGCCTTTGCTTCCCGATGGATCGTCCCTGCGCCGGGAATGGTCCCTACGGATACTCCGACGAGCAAGACAGTCAGAGGTTCAAGAAACTATTCAAAGTAAAGTGTCCAAAGTGGTTTCAAGTTCTCACCTCTCTCTTTCTTGAATGTGAGGTGTGTTTTTATAGAGGTTGCTTGGGCCTGAAGCCCGCCTGCCCGACTTGGCCTATCTGTTCGAACGGGCCTGATTGGGCCTTCTTCATATCCCAAATCAAGTAGTCCCCCCATCGAGGAGCCCTGCCGAGTATTCAATGCGAGGATATAGGAGGCGTTGCTCGCTCGACATGCGACAACATCCGTTCGTTTGAAATGCCAAAACGGCTCTTTCTCTTCATGCGTCTCTTTTTCAGTGCCACCATTTATGTGCTTTAACTTGCACGCGCGCCGCCGGTATTAAATGTGAATTGACAACTGTGCCGGCGTAATGAATTTGCCCCCAACTATAAATATTTTGCGGGGGAAAAGGAAATCTCTTCTTTTCCAACTCTTTTGAAAAATCTCGTGTTCGTCTTATTTCGGCTCTTTGCAACCGTATCTTCCCTACCTATTTGTTCGTGCGTGCAAGGATCCATTTGCTCACGTGTCGTCCATTTTTCATTGTCGGGATCTCTTTCCTTGCTGCAGAACTAGTCGTGGTCTTCGTGAGGTTAGTCGTATTACTTTTTCTCTGATTTCTACGTTTTTTCGCTTTATTTCGACTTCGGGGTAGGGGTATTATGTCAGAGGAGTCTTCTCGAGGAGCCCTAAGCAGACTGCCGCCGGTAGCCCCAGGTGACTTCACGCTCCGTGAGTCTACGCGAATCCGGTCAGTCGTGCGAAAGAGGCGAGCTGAAAAGGTAGGTGAAAATAGCGCGGCGGGTGAAGTTCTGAAAAAAAGGAAAATACCCGTTGCTCGCCCGCTACCCACCGTTGACCGTCCGGCCAAGGGCGTAGCCGCCGGTGTACTAGAGGTGGTAGTGACGGTTCCGGAGGGGTTAATTACTGCCGATCGTCCTCTAGCCGCAATTTACGAGGAAATGCGTGAAAAGGTGTGGTCACGAGCACCTGGTCCTGCTGGAAGGGAGGGTAAGCGTTTCAAAAAAGCTGAGCGCCCTAGAAGGCCAGAGTCCCTCGTCGTTGAAGATGCGCATAGCATAATAGTTGCGGCTGATCTTCCGGCGATCTCTGCGGTGTACCGGCTCGGGGAGCCCTATGAATTAGCGGCGTTGAACGAGGAGACCAGAGCTCATCACGCGGGTAGTGCCAATGAACTCATTATCTATGAAGAGCAGTTGGAGTCGGGGATGCGGCTACCTCTCCTGCCCTTATTTGTGGAAGTACTGAAAGAATATGACTTATGCCCCGGCCAAATACATCCGAATGGCTGGAGAATGATGGTCACCTTCTACTCCTTGTGTCGTTCCGCCGGATATCGAGCCACAGGCTTAGTGGTTCGTGAATTCTTCAAGCCGAGCAGAGGACAAAGATCGCAGCATGTTACATTTTCGCATCAGAAATTCAGAGTGATGGGTGGTCTGAAGGATAAACTATCAGAGTATCGTCACCGCTTCTTCTTGGTGAGAAAGCGTGACGGCGACTTTCCCTTTCGGGTTGTTTGGAACGACAATCCTATGGACTCCAGTCGGTGGCTGAAGACCCGACCAATGCTTCCTTTCGAGGAAAAATTGATTTCGCATTTAAAAGGTCTCCCGATTGACAAAGACCATAAGCAGGATGTTGACGAGCTGGTCCGCCACTTCCTTTCTGCTGGTTATTACATCTGGAATAAATGGCGAATGGCGGATGTCAAGGGGTGGTCGGCGGATGACTTTGAGAAATGGAAAAAGGGGTATAACTTCAAGGCTGGTGAGCTGGCAGAATTGGAGGCAATCTCCGTGAATATTGCCGTAGTAGGTGAGGGGCTGGGATCATTTTTCTGCTTTGTTAATTACGCAGTGTGTTTATTAGTTCGAAGTCTGACGCTTCTTTTCCTTTATTTTGGTTCGTGCAGGTCCAGGAGATCCCCGCTTCAGTATGGATTTCGATCCGAATGAATTCAGCGTTGGTCTGGAGACCGCTGACGAGGCGTTCGGAGGAGCCTCAGGGTCGCTAGTATCGTATTCCTCTCTTGAGGATGCGAACCAAGTGGTACAAAGCATGGGGGGGGGGGGGGTTCTTGCTGCCCGGGAAGATGCTGACGGGGAGGTTGATGTTCCACAGGGGAAACCTGTAACTATTCCGGATGCCGAGGAGCCTTCGGGAGGGGTGGAGATGATTGAGCTAGGCAAAGAGGTATCTGGTAGTCCCAATCGTGGGATGGTTGCTCGAAAAAGGAAAAGGGACGCTGGGAAGACCATTATTGAAGATGTGGGCGGAGAGAGAGATGCCGAGGAAGCAATCGCTGGTGCTGGCGAATGTGGGGAGAAACCTACCTCTGATGGTGCCAAACAAATGTCTGCTGATGTAACGGATCGGATACGGGACCATCCGGAAATGGTGAAGAGAATGGAGATGAAGATTGCCAAGTTAAAGGAGTATGTGATGGATTTGTCAGTCCATTCTGATATGATGACCTCCGACCTGGCTCGTGCGATGGCCCGCGTGGCCCGGGTTCCCGGTGAGCAACAGCGGATGGATGGTGTGTCGAAAATGAACTTGGGTTTAGAGACCCTATCGGCCCTTGGCGTGGTGAGTTTTTTGTGTTTGTTTTCGCTGTAGCGAGTGCTTCGATTTTCGTTGTCTTATCTTTACTTTCATTCTTACTTGTAGTCTATTCAAAATGCAACCCGAGTGTTCGATATGTGCGTTAATGATGAAAACTCTTTTCGCGATATGGAAGCGGGTCTGCGAAGATCTGTCCAGGACCTTGAGGAGGCGAACCAAAAGCTGGTAACTGCGCGGGAGATTTTAGATCATCGCGAAGCTGAGATAGTGGTCTTGTCGGAGAAGCTGAAGGTAGAAACTGCCGGTCGGGTGGAACTGTCGCAGCGTTTGAAGAAGGATGTTGAGGAGATCTGCGCATATCGGGTATTGTTGAAGATGGCGGTCGGGTGGACCCGTCATGTGGCAGGTATTATGAAGGAGAAGACGAGACGCTCGGCGGAGCTGACCGAGGAGAATGAGTCTCTGAAGCGACAACTAGAGGCTACGCGTAAAGAGGCTGCCGATCTTCATGCCTTGGCAGGACAACGCGAGGAGAAATTAGTGAAACTGGATCGTATGATGCTGATTACTGCAGCCCACTCTGCGGGTTACAATGTTCCTCCGGAGGTGATCTTTTCTCCGAATATCTACGACAAATCTGCCCAAGTGAAAGCTGTTGAGTTTTGCAATCGTTTCAAGAAGTGATAGGGAGTTTGCTTTTCTATTTCGTAGATGTGATGATGGCTCCGTACAATTTGGATCTTTATCGGGATATCTTTTTTTGCATTCAATGATGTTTTATTTGCTTGATGTGATTGTTTCTGTATTGTGCCGTCTTTCATGTCTTTTCCCCGATCTGCTATAAAAGGGGTTGGATTGCTGTGGTATGAACTAGCAATTTGTGTGCCTCTTTGCTCTCTCTATTTGTTTAACTAAATTTCTTAGAAAATGTCGCTTCGGGATGTTGTTGATCCTGCTCGGGTGCTCAAAGTCCAGAAAGCCATATCGGCGATGCCGCATCCTTATGTTTACTGTCCTCCGTTTGAGGAGATCGATGCGGAGAGAAAAGTTAGGTACTCGTCCCCTATTTGGTTTAACCGTGATTTAGCTCTGCCGAAGAGAAGAGTGGAGAGTGAGAATTCCATGCCGTATACCGGGTCCGTTACTGATTCTTGCGAGGTTGCCATAAGTGCACATTCATCCACGGAAAAGAAAAGCTGGTCTCATGAAGGCATCGGATACCTTCTTCCTGACGAGACTGTCGCCCCGGTACTCAACCCGCATCCTTCGTGGATAAAAAGGCTTTTAGCGGATGAGATGGAAAGGGTGCTGAATCTGCCCCATGAGGTGGAGTATCGTCGGGTAGGGCGCCATGCTTCCCCCTCACGTCCCTATGGGCCGACCTTTGTCGACCCGCTCAAACCGCGAAGCGTAGTCTTCCTGGAATTCGCGAGGAAAGGGAGCCTCGGTCCCGTTCCGGCTAATCCTAACCACCGTGTGACTCATGTGGGCAAAGCCTGTCTGTATCATAGGCAAAATGGTCATAACACTGATGAGTGTGTGGATTGGAGAGCGATGTATCAGGATCTGATGGACGAGGAGGAGATACCGGACCCCGACCGTCCGAAACTTATCTGAGCAGCTTGCGTGACTACAGTGTTTGTGTGGCCTTTGTTGGCCTTTGTAGTGTCTACTATGTACTTCTTGCTTTTAGATGAAAGAATGTTGTCGTTATTTAAAAAACTTTTCTTATTTGCATTTTTGCTCGGTGCTCTTTACTTTGGAATTACTTGATTTGTCGGAAAATGAGATGTTCTGAACTCCCAGAATTTAGATGACGAGCCTGTCCGATGAGCATTCCAAATGCTTGATTGGCGGAGAACACGTTTGGGCTCTGAGTGCCTAAAATCGTCAACTAAGTGAGTTGGACGATGTGGGAGGCGTTCGATTTGATCGAAGAGCCTGTCCGATGAGCATTCCGAATGCTAGATTGGCGGAGAACACGTTAGGGTTCTGAGCGCCTAAAATCGTTAACTAAGTGAGTTGGACGATGTGGGAGGCGTTCGATTTGATCGAAGAGCCTGTCCGATGAGCATTTCGAATGCTAGATTGGCGGAGAACACGTTAGGGTTCTGAGCGCCTAGAATCGTTAACTAAGTAAGTTAGACGATGTGGGAGGCATTCGATTTGATCGAAGAGCCTGTCCGATGAGCATTCCGAATGCTATATTGGCGGAGAACACGTTAGGGTTCTGAGCGCCTAGAATCGTTAACTAAGTAAGTTAGACGATGTGGGAGGCGTTCGATTTGATCGAAGAGCCTGTCCGATGAGCATTCCGAATGCTATATTGGCGGAGAACACGTTAGGGTTCTGAGTGCCTAGAATCGTTAACTAAGTTAGACGATGATGGAGGCGTTCGATTTGATCGAAGAGCCTATCCGATGAGCATTCCGAATGCTAGATTGGCGGAGAACACGTTAGGGTTCTGAGCGCCTAGAATCGTTAACTAAGTAAGTTAGATGATGATGGAGGCGTTCGATTTGATCGAAGAGCCTGTCCGATGAGCATTTTGAATGCTATATTGGCGGAGAACACGTTAGGGTTCTGAGCGCCTAGAATCGTTAACTAAGTTAGACGATGATGGAGGCGTTCGATTTGATCGAAGAGCCTGTCCGATGAGCATTCCGAATGCTATATTGGCGGAGAACACGTTAGGGTTCTGAGCGCCTAGAATCGTTAACTAAGTTAGACGATGATGGAGGCGTTCGATTTGATCGAAGAGCCTGTCCGATGAGCATCCCGAATGCTAGATTGCCGGAGAACACGTTAGGGTGAGTTAGTTGTATCCTTTGCCTGATAAAACGTATTTCGCATATTATTGATAATATCTTTTCAACGTTTGAACATTCCAGCTATTGTCAAAAACTACCCCCTCGAGAGAGGCAATTCTATAAGCTCCATTATGGAGGACAGTGTCGATCTTGTATGGACCCTCCCACGATTGGCCGAGCTTTCCTTGTGCCAAAGGGGACTGTGCAGCTGCAGCGTCTCGGAGCACCAGGTCTCCGACCTGAAACATGCGTGGGCGAACCCTTCGATCATGATATCGCGCCATATTCTGCTTATGGCTCGTAATGTGCAACAGGGCGTTAAGGCGCTCTTCTTCAAGTCTGTCACTGGCTTCCTGCAGCTCTGCATTATTGTCGCACTCTTCGTAATCTACCTGTCGAGGGGAGCGGAGAATGACTTCCGATGGTGCCATCGCCTCTGACCCGTAAGTGAGAAAAAAGGGGGTGCGCCCAGTCCCAGTGTGCGGGGTGGTTCGGTATGACCATAAGATTGCCGCAATGTGATCGGGCCATCCCCTGCCCTGATCGATTAATCACGCTTTGATCCCTCGAAGGAGCGTGCGGTTGCTTACTTCTGTTAGGCCGTTGCTCTGAGGGTGAGCTACCGATGTGTATCGGGCCTTGATTCCCCAGTTTGCGCAAAAATCGCGAAACTGGCCGCAGTCGAATTGTTTCCCGTTATCGGTGATGAACGAATGGGGGACCCCAAAGCGGTATACGATAGCGCGCTTGAGGAAATTGATGACGTTGCTAGCAGTTATCTTGGCTAGTGCTTCAGCCTCAATCCATTTGGTGAAATGATCGACCGCCACGACCACGAAACGTTTTTGCGCTGAAGCCATTGGGAAAGGGCCGAGCAGGTCAATGCCCCATACTGCGAAAGGCCATGGAGTGATGATACCCTTAAATGGTGCCGCTGGGGTGCGATGAATATTGGCGTGTAGTTGACAAGCCTGACAACTGCGGACCAAACGTGTTGCGTCGGAGTCCATTGTCTGCCAGTAGAATCCCTGGAGCCAGGCCTTCCTTGCAATTGTTCGGGCTCCTTGATGCGAGCCGCAGACACCTTGGTGAATTTCCTTCAGGCAGTGATCTTCTTCTGTCTCAGATATACAACGCAACCAGGGGTGTGTGGCCGATTTGCGGTAGAGCAAGCCATTCTGTAATGCATAACGCCAAGAACGTCGGATGATTAGTGACGTCGCCGCCCGATCTGCCGGAAGAGTCCCGTCCTGAAGGTACTCGATAATCGGGCCTCTCCAACCTCCTTGCGTGGACTCCGCGGATTCAATCGGTAATAGAGTCTGAGTTTGAAAAGCTGGGGCGCCTGCACTCTCAATCCAGGTGAGCGGGTTGCTAGATTGTTCCCCTGCTATAAGAGCAGCGATAGCGTCAGCCTCCTCGTTTTCTTCTCGCGGAACCAACACCAGGTCCAGAGTTACACCTTTGCTCTTCACATCGTTGATCAGAGATGTGGCGAGGGTCAAGTATTGACTCATTACGGGGTCCTTTGCTTGATAAGCTCCGCTGACATGGCTGACTACTAACTTCGAGTCAGAGCATATTGTCACAGTTCCCGTGACCATTGCCTTTGATAGCCGGAGGGCTGCGATGAGGGCCTCATATTCGGCTCGATTGTTGGTAGTCGGGAAATTTAGTCGAATGGCATATCGCAAATGAAGGTTACCAGGCCCTTGAATTGCTACCCCGGCCCCTGCCCGCCTCGGGGCACATGACCCGTCAACGCTCATAGTCCAGACGTCATCCGAATGAGACGGTGTTGTAATCTTGGTGTTTGCGCGGCCGGAGAATTCGACTATGAAATCGGATAGTGCCTGAGCTTTGATTGTCGTTCTTGGCTCAAAACGGATGTCGAACTAGGAGAGACGAACGGACCAATTTGTGATGCGTCCAGAAACCTCTGGTCTCTGCACGGCCCTCTTCAGTGGATAATTCGTCTTGACAATGACTGTGTGTGCTTGAAAATATGGTCTCAGGCGCTTCGAGGCTTGAGTGATGGCGAATAAAGCTTTCTCCACCTCGGAGTACCTGATTTCAGCTCCCTTCAGCACTCTGCTCAGGAAATATATTGGGAAGAGCTCCGCCCCTTCCTCCTGAGTTAAAACGACGGCTACAGTTTCGTCTGAAATAGTGAAATACAAGTGAATATCCCGCTCAGGTTTTGGCGCCGAGAGTAGGGGGGAGCTGCGAGGAAAGTTTTTATGGCGCTGAATGCGGCCTGGCAGTCAGTCGACCACCTAAAGGGGTGCTCCTTCTTCATCGCTTTATAGAACGGGAGACACCACTGAGCCGAGCAGGAGATGAAACGTCCCAAAGCGATGATCCTTCCATTGAGCCTCTGCACGCCTTGCAGGTCGCATGGCGGCTCCATTGCTAAACTGGCCTCTATTTTTGCGGGGTTAGGCTCGATGCCCTTTTCCGATACTACACATCCCAAGAACTTTTCGCTGTGAATTCCGAAAAAACACTTCTCCGGGTTGAGCTTGAGGTTATAGGCTCTGAAGATCTTGAGTACTGCCGCTAAATCTCGCGAATGGTCGGCCTCTTCAGAGCTTAGGACCACCATGTCGTCAATATAGACTTGCACGGTTTTCCTGATGAGGTGAGCGAACATCTTATCCACCAATCGCTGGTATGTGGCCCCCGTGTTTTTTAAACCGAAAGGCATGACATTATAGCAATATGTTCCTTCGTGTGTGATGAAGGAGGTCTTCTCGGCGTCGTCGGGGTCCAAAGGGATCTGCTGGAAACTTGCGATGGCATCGAATTGTGACAAAATCTTTCGACCAGCCGTTAGATCAAGGAGTTGATCTATGTTAGGCAGCGGATAAGAATCTTTGGGGCAGGCTTTATTGACATTGGTGAAATCTACACACATACGGTACTTTCCACTGGCTTTCTTTACAAGTACAACATTAGAAAGCCAGTCCGGATAGTTCACCTCATGGATAAATTTTACAGCTAGGAGCTTGTCGATCTCTTGCTTGACTGCCGCCTGCTTATCTTTAGCTTGCACTCTCATCTTTTGCTTGATGGGCTCGACAGCTGGGTCGATATTTAGCTTGTGCATTGCGCTTTCAGGTGCGACCCCTGTGATGTCCTCGGTGCGCCAGGCGAACACATCTGAATGCTCTTCCAAAACGGTCTTGATCTCCTCGACTATCCGGGAAGTGAGCTTCGTTCCCATCTTTACTATCATGCCGTCTCCGAGGATACAATCCCCGACAGGCTCAATAGGTACGGGATTGTATCCCCTTACGTCCATCAGCCCATCCTCCAGGTAGAGCGTTGCTCGAGGTTGAGTCGCCTCCCACTGCAGCTTTTTGGCCAATAATCGGTCCCCTTGGATGGTGATCTTTCCACGAGGGGAGGGAATCGTCAGGCATAACTCGGAGATATCCACCGTGGCCCTCAAGGCGACGAGGAGCGGCCTCCCGATAATGGCATTGTAAGCCAGGGGGATGTCGACCACAACCCATTCCACGGCTTGCTCGGTCTTCTCAACCTCTTCGGCCAAACTTGTTGGTAGTGAAATGACTCCTTTTACTGGCACCTCGATCTCTGACAGCCCGACCAGAGGGAAAGTCCCCGCCCGGAGGGTAGTGTGAGTATTTTTCATAGCGCGGAGGGCCGACCACATGAGCAGATTCACCAAACTCCCGGTGTCAATTAGTACCCGATGAGTTTTGAAACCTGCTATGCTCACGGTGACCACAAGTGCTTCCGAGTGACTAGTCCGGAGTGGGGGTTGCAGTGTCAATGTCTGCCCGCTCGCCTTTCTCTTTCGGGAGCCATCGAGCCGTGCGGGGAGTGCCGATGCTCCCTCCCTGATCACGTGTATCTCTCCTTGGTATCTTGGTTTCTTTGATTCCTCTGCCCGCCCCGTCTCCCGCTGCTTCGGGCTTTGCTCCCTTTGTCTGCTCGACCTGGGCGGCGCCCCCTGCTCCGTGATTCGCTCGACTTCCTTCTGTAGCTGAAAACAGTTGTCTGTAGAATGTCCGGAGGACCTGTGATACTTGCAATACTCCTTCTCTGCTCGGGTCTTGCCCTTCTCACCGATCGGGACCTGCTGCGCATATCGGCGTGGCTGATGTTAAGTGGCGTAATGGACCTCCTTGGCCCTGGACCGATCCCCTCTTCGCTCTGGGTGGCTGCGCTCTGCCCGGGTGGGATAGGGCATTGGAGCCTCCCCGCGGACCCAGACGTCCTCACGTGACTCCGGGACTGTTCGGCTCCTTTCTTGCTTCTGTGAGTCGCCCTTGGCCTTATCCTTCTCCGTTTCCTCATAACCGGCCGACCGGTCGCAGTCATCGTACCGGACAAAGGTCTGTGCCATAGTCATCAGCTCTTCGAAAGACCTGGGCATTTTTCGGAAACACTTCTGCTTGAGAGGCTCGCAGGTGGTCCCCTTTGCTAAGGCATCGTGGGCCACCTCCAGATTAAGACCTTTGACTTGCGATGCCATGTGATGGAACCTTGATAGGAAGTTGCGCAGAGGCTCAGTTGCTCGCTGCTTAAGGCCATTGAGGTCCGAACTGATTTTTCTAACCTTTGCCGCCACGGCAAACCGAGAGAGGAAAAGGTCTTTCAGGAGATCAAAAGAGTCGATAGATTCCGGGGCAACCCCGATACCACTCCTGCGCGCTGGAGGAGAGAGTGGTGGGGAAGACCTTGCACATGATGTCCTCGTCTTTCAACTACAAATTTATGGTACTCATAAAGGACGCCACATGATCATTGGGGTCCTCGGTTCCTGAGTATTGGGCCAGTCGAGGAGCTTTCCAGTCACGCGGAAATCTCTTTTCGATAATCCTTTGCACCAACGGCGTTTTGCTGGATGTAACGCTGCCTCCCATCACGCCCCCGAGCGCCCTCTTGTCCAGGAAACGCTGGATTTTCAGCTCCAACAAATCTTCGCCGCTTGCTGCCGTGGCTCCAACTCCTCGACCCTCGCCTTCACCGGCGACTGCGGTTGCAGCTCCTCTCCCTGCGATGATCACTTCTTCTGGGGCAGTTCCTTCCCTCTGTAGTTCTGCTGCTTCCTTCAGGTACTACCAAATCTTAGCGTTTTCCTCCTGCAGGCTTCTCTGCTGGTCGATGATCTTCATTTGAGCCGCCGTGTGCACGGCCTGTGTCGTCTGAAAACCTTGCACTGCGCTAAGGAGTTGAGCAGCGTTAAAGGTCGCTCCAGCTTCTCGTAGCGTCATTGGCGTCGGGTCATTAGGGGTTTCCATCTTGGCTGAAGATCCGGGGTCACTCGTAGTCCACGTTCACCGCACCAAATAATTAGGTAAGTGAACTCCGTGATCTGGATCTCCGGAAAGAGGCCTTTGCTTCCCGATGGATCGTCCCTGCGCCGGGAATGGTCCCTGCGGATACTCCGACGAGCAAGACAGTCAGAGGTTCAAGAAACTATTCAAAGTAAAGTGTCCAAAGTGGTTTCAAGTTCTCACCTCTCTCTTTCTTGAATGTGAGGTGTGTTTTTATAGAGGTTGCTTGGGCCTGAAGCCCGCCTGCCCGACTGGGCCTATCTGTCCGAACGGGCCTGATTGGGCCTTCTTCATATCCCAAATCAGTTGGTGTAGGGTACTGTGAAAAAAACTTCTTTCTAAATCTATCCGGCTTCTTTAGCTCACTAAACTTTGCCCTAAATGCTTCCAAATCTCCAAACCGTAACCCACTTAGGAGTCCAAACTCCCAATCTCCACATCTCAACTCAACACCTCTAACTTTGAAGCAAAGCTCCCTGGGTTTGAGGTTTTTACATTTGATCTCTCTTGTTAAAAGGGTATGACAAATGACTCCTGCAAATTGTGTAAGTTGCATCTCACAATACTACCCAAAGCAACTCTGCTTAAATAGCTTTCTTTGATTTGATGTTAAATTGTTCATTGTATTTTTTACTGAATCTCCGTTACACCTAACTGTGATGACGCTTTCCGTTCCAAATGCTTTTTCATACTTATATTCTGAACCCTCCCTGGCTTTCTTGGAAGAAGAGACATGTCAATCTCTCTTCATCTTTTGTCCATGATCATACTGAAATTTATTGTAGATATATCATAAGCTAACATACAAGTAAGCTAATAAAGAAGTTAAGCTAAAATGAGCTAATATAGGCTAAAATAAGAGAGATATCGACAATTAGGTTATCAATATCTATGTGATATCGACAATCAGATTGTCGATATCACATAGATATCAATAATTAGGTTCTCGATATCTATATGATATCGACAATCAGGTTGTCGGTATCACATAGATATCGAGAACCTAATTGTCGATATATATGTGATATCGACACATATCGACCAAACACTTATCAATTGCAAATAGGATATCGATTGATATCGACAAATATATGCACGAAAATAGAAAATAAACAAACAAGGAATGGAGGGTTTGTCGATATCACGTTGATATCGGCAACTGCAAACCCAGATGAACCCTAACACCAGAAAAAGTAAGCAAAACGAAAGATTCCTTCTCAAACCCAGCAAATGTACATATAATACAAGAACCCATAAGTAAAGTCAAGTTATTTACCCTCTTTTTCGTCCTTCCTTCTGAGTCTGATTCGTTCTCTGTGCTTCGCGTTCTCGCCATGTCCACTCGAAGTTAGAGAGATTCGTCGGAGGAAATTGTCGAATTCGTGCAATGAATCGTCGGATTCACGCAATGAAATGATGGTAAGTTAGAGAGAGAGAGAGAGCGGGGTGGTAGAGAGATGAAGTTCATTCATTAATGATGAGGGCAAAGTTGGAAGAATTTGTTGAAATATGTTAGTTTTGGAATTTTTTTTAAAAGGAGCTAGAAATGTAAACTAACCTCCTAAAAGGGCCTAGTTTAGTAATTGTCCCTAAAAAAAATAAAAAAATAAAAGATAATAAATTGAGGGCCTAAACAGTTTGTGCTTTATAAAGAAGTGAAATTGCTAAAAACTTCGTGTGAACTCTCCAAATTTAAACCTATCATGTATGCAGTGTTGTAAAAGTCGTTAGACGCTAGTCGGGCAGACAAGACCTCCAAAGATTAATCGGGGATTAATCGAAGATTAATCGGATTTGTATTTTTCTATTTTTTAGATTTATATTAAATAAATATTATATAAACACATTTAAAATATAAATTATACTATCTAAAAAAATAATAAATATTATATAATAGAAAAATATAAATATTTATTTTAAATAAATAATAAAATAGTTATTAGTTAATACTAATTACTTATATTATTTTTTTACTAATTGTAATTTATAAATTGGGCCGATTTTTACCCATTTCAACCGATTTTAACCTGTTTCAGCTGATTTTTTTCGCCTAGACCGATTTTCCCGTCTAACCCGGCTTATCCGACTTGTCCGACTTAACCCGATTTGAACCGCCTAGGCGGAAGAAAATCAGACTCCCGACTTATGCCGACCAGTTATATAAAATCGGTCAATATTGTAAAAATCACCGATATATCGGCCGCCGACTTGACCGATTTTTACAAAACTGCATGTATGTATGTTTAAAATTTACAATCTCCATCATCTCTCGAAATGCCTTGGTTGTTGTGTCGGCCTCCATCATCCAACACCGTCGCAACGAGGTTTAGAGCTCTCCCGATTTCTAGAGCTTCATCGTCAGTCTAAGGAGAATACATTTCGTCGTGGTTGGAGGGGGTAGCTAGGTGGAGAGGAGTGCGGGCACTTGCCCACGCTCAAATTAAATTTTTTTATATATAATTAATTAAATTAAATTATGTTTTACACCAATTTTTTTTTTTTTAATTTGAACCACTTAATATATTATTCTGTATCTTTACAACTTAATACACAACGGTTGAAAAATATTAGATAATTATATAAATTTATTTGTTATATACTTTGAATTTTGAGCCCACTAATTGAATTTTTTTTACTACGTTCTACATTTAGTTTATAGATTTATCGCATTTCCTCCAAAAATCATTAGACGTAAGAATTATGTGGTCGGTAATATAAGATTTCAGTTCGATTTCTTCCGCTGTAAAATACATAAGTAATCGACACTATAAGAGGTAATCTGATTATCCGTTTAATTTATTCAGATTTATATATGAATAAATCTAATATTGGTATCAAAGTCATGAATTTTGTATTCTCGGATTTTAATCCACAATTTAAAATTGATATGTTTTTTTCAATAATAATTAATTAGTGGATTATATTTGTATTTATTTAAAATAAAAATGTATTAATTTTTTTTGTGAAAAACGATGTATGATATGATATTAAATAATGCCATGGGCTTAATCGAATAAGCCTAGACCAATTAAATACTATAATATCAAGCCAGTCCATGCATCAAGAAGGATCTTTTTGGAACAAATGATGGAAAGGAGCTTCGGATTTCAATATACACACTGAATTCAGTATATTACAAAATTATAGGTTCTGAACCAATGATATGCTGACACGTATACGAAGGCACAACCCAAGATGTAGACGATTATCTATAAATAGCGTGGAAATCATCACCATAAGTACACAATTTTTTACTAAACATTCATATCAAAATTGTTTTCAAGTTAAATATTTTCGAAGACGGTTTAACGGACTCGGGCCCCTATCTGACTGCTTTCTTGTGTGTCAAGTGACTTGAAGCTAGCAAACAAAAGTAATTCGATATTCCGATAACTTGCTTCCTCAGCTCATTTGTTCTTCCACTGCCAAAGAAGCTTGGCATAAACTTCATGCCACTTTTACTCAAGGCTCTCGCGTCTAGGTACGCAATATTCATCAACATTTTCTTACCCTCAAACATGATTCTGACTCTACCATTATTTATACGCAAAAGCTTTGTTTGATTAGTTAGCAGTTCTTCAATATTCTATGAAACAAGATGATTTCATTAATTATATTATTGTATGTTTCACGTTTTCCCCCATAATAAGATTGGTTGCGGGGCTTACAGTCAGCTCCTCTTGATTTGTCTACTCTCATATGTTATAATTGCAAGGGTCAGGGTTACTATGCAAATGCATGTTCTTCTCCTATGTTCCCAAGGGAATAACACACCAACAAATTGGCCATCAACTAATTTTGCTATCATCAAATAGTCAGTTGTGGGTCATGGATACGAGAGCTACTCATCACCTCACTTCTCAAAATCTTATCTCTGATAAGATGTAAATCTTATAAGCAATATATATATATATATATATATATATATATATATATATATATATATATATATATATATATATATATATGAGGGTTCTTGTGAGAACAATTAAAAAAACACAAAATGCTACTGGTAGGTTTCAAACCTGGACGCTTCCATCTACACTCCATACTACTTACCATTGAGACCATTGCTTCTCTTGTATATTAAGTCACGCGCGCTGCTTAATATACCACTATGCTAATAGATTCTATTGTTTAATATTTGACGCATGCACTTATTAATATCGATTAAATGTGTATAATAATGAATTATTAATAGAAAAAAAAAAGAAATATGCATAATAATGAATTATTAATAGAAAAAAATCCAAGAACATGCTCCAATTTCTTATTTATTTAATTTCTCTATATTTTTGTAATTTATGTTTTAAACTGTTAATGACGATATTGTAAATATTGTTACATATGTTCTAAACTTTATAATTTGTGTTCTAAAAATTAAGTATAATGTTTTTAAAAAATTAGTAAATATATGGACCATTTTTGCATTTGTTTTATAATATAATTTATAACTCATATTCTAAAAAACATAACGTATGTTCTAAAAAACATAACGTATGTTCTAAAAAACATAACGTATGTTCTAAAGTTTATAGTTTGTGTTCCAAAAATTAAGTATAATGTTGTAAAAAAATCAGTAGATATCTGGATCATTTTTGCATTTGTTCTATAATATAATTTATAACTCATATTCAAAAAAACATAACGCATGTTCGAAAAAACATAACGTATGTTCTAAACTTTATAGTTCGTGGTCTAAAATTTAAAATATATGTTCCAACGTATGTTTTAAAAAATATATTTTCTTATATAAATAAAATATTAATATAAAATTTTATTAAAAATATATAATATATTTTTTTATTTAAAAAAAATATAATATATTTTATTTAAAAAATATAGTATTGGATTTTTTTAGCATCAGATGCACTTAATAATATATAAATAAAAGAATTGTATAATGATCAAATTAAAGCAAGTGTCCTAGCAGTAATGCATGTGCGCGCGCTTCACTCTCCCTATGTCTCAGGTTCAAATTCATCCTCCTCTCTCATTTTCTCATTTAATGGTTGATTAAAGGTGGTGCATGTTATTTACCAAAAATAAAAATTAGTTCTCATGTAGAGAGTTGTTCTCACCTGATCCCTCCCATATATATATATATATATATATATATATATATAAAGACACTTTTATAAGTTACAATAACTATAACTTCTTGTAACGTCTTGTATAATAAATACATCTTAATTAGACTTGACTAACAACTATAACTTCTCGTATTGTATAATAAAAATGTTGTGCCCTCACTATGCCGTCACTAAAAGAGTATTTATGTATTCTTTTTCGATCTAATCACGAGTTAATTCTGGAGGATCCGCACCACCGTATCCGCACCTTTAAATTATGTTTACATTTAAACTAATCGTTTAATGGTTGATAGACACCTCAAATGTTATGTATTATGTAATATACAAAGTAAGGAATTTAATTTTTCTATTGTTTCCTTGCTTTAAAATTCTGCCAAGAAAAAACAATTAATATATTATTGGTTTTGTTGCTCAATCCTAATGTTCAAATCTATCTACCTCTATTTTATGTAAATTAAGCCTAAAAAGGAGTTTCCATAGTTTTAAAACAACTTTCTATTAAATATTGATTTTAAAATATGATGATTAAATTGGAATTTTCAAAACCTTATAATAGGAACAAAATACAAAAGCACAAGTCCACGTATGCATGTTAAGAAATAAGTCTAAGACTAATTTAAGTGGTTTGCTAAATGAATGGGTGTTTGTCATTAACGCCTCATAATCTGCAATATTTTTGTCCTATATTGTCTGATTTGACCAGTTTTATTAATTAATTACTACATAAATAGCAGACCAATATGACTTTAGAAGATCATGTCTTGGATATTGTTTTATTTTCTTCCATATACACAAGATCTTATACATTCTCCCAAGAAACATATCTTTCAATTTTTGGCGGTTTCTGTTTCTTTTTCTAGATATTTATTTTAGTATTTTGATTAAAATATATCTTAATTTGTTTCATTACAAGCAAAGCAATGCAATTAATCAATATTTGCTTTGGTATCTTCTAGGTTATATGTCCTTGTGTTTTTAATAAAATTTCCAATTTTATAAATTTTCCTAGAAGAAAAGAGGGTGCACCTAAATTATCCATCAGAATCTTCAAAAATTTATTTTTTCGCCATGACTGTTTTTATGAGAGACTAGTTATCTTCTTGTCAACGATCTAGAATAGAAAACAAAAACATATGTACACCTCCGAGGATTCGTCAATTCTCGCTTATAAGGAGGGCAACTTACACTATTATTATAATTTTGGATTGGCAACCTCGTTTTAGTGGAAAATCAACTATTCCAATTTTTTTTTTCACCCAATTTTCTCTCATTAAAAATGAAGACATTATCATTCACTATTCTTTAAGAGAATTTTATTCCAAATTGTTTGTTGAGCGTGATAAAAGATTAAACGCTCTAAAAAATTCCTTTACAACATTTTGCAAACCAATCTGGAAGGTCAAAACATAAGCATTTGGCTCCAATTTCATTGAAATCTTGATTGTATTTCAAAGTTCATTCCTAACTACTAGGAAGGTTGGTGAGCTTTGAGCCTATCCTTGCTCAAATACAAAAGAAGCTCATCCTCAACCTCAAATTGAAAATCCATTTGTATGCATATGATTAACCTTTTTCTTTAGTTGATTATGATTCTTGTCTATTCTAGTATTCACATTTTCATACATTTAGGGCTTAATTGGATGAAGGGTAGAAAAGGGTTAATAAAGGAAGGGTATAGAAGGGTAGTGAAAGGTAAGGAAATAGAAGGAATGGGAAGGAAGGATAATTTCTAACCCTTCCAAACCCATCAAATTAGAGGGTTGAAAATTGGATGGAATTTCTTAAAAAGAAACCCTTCAAAACCCCTCCAAACCCTTCTCCCTCCCAAACAAGGGTTTCTATCAACCCTTACTAACCCTTCCCTTATTAACCTCTCTAAACCCTCCATCCAATCAAGCCCTTAGTTGGCCTATTGGGTTAGTTTTTTCAGCTGAGACATTATGCTTTACATCCAAGAGAAGTCCACAAGATCAATAGCTTTTTATAATTGCAGCCACTTGTAAAGATTCAGAAATAGCCACTTGTAATTCCACTAATTGATCTATAACTTTCTTGGAATCCACCATATTAAAATTTAAGAGCCAAAGTTCTGAATCCATCAATCCTCATCAAGCTCGAGAGTTCCACTTCTAAACCTGAAGCGACGATTTGAGTCTGATTAGCTAGTTCTAAGGGTTGAACTCTCCTTCTTTCTATTTGTTAACTTGCTTGCACTCTTTCTAAGTTCTAAATTTGGTTGTATCCCATCAATCTATTTTCACAGTTTTAATATGTAATTTGCAATTTTATCTTCATTACACATGTTAATATCTTATTTTTGTTTTGATTCCTATAAGTGGTTAATGTGTAGGGGTAATTAGAAAGACTGAAGTCCACTAAAGTTCATATAGGTACCGCCTTATCAGATTTGACAACTCGAAAAACGTAAAAATTGACAAGCCATGAAATTTATGGGTCCTAGTTTCTGAACCAACTAGAGTTAGTATCACCTTCCCCAAGGAAGCACGAACTAAGAACTTAACGGAATTGATTGGTTTACTCTTAACCTCCTTTGCAAGATTAAGTATTTCTCGTTGTATAATTTGAAATATTATTCTTTTTTTTTGGTAGATGAAATATTATTCTTTATTTATTCTAACTTATCATAATCCATTTCATTACATAGGGAATAAAACCCTTAAGATTAGTTTAATAACTAGTTAGTGCACACATAAAATCAAAGTTATTTGCCGCCTCGATAATGTTGTAAAGCAGAGTAGTTTTATACTTGCGGTGTAAATATTGTGGATTCGATATTTGAACTTAAACCAGATTTATTATTTGATAACGACGAGGTACCCTTATCACTTAGTTGAGGCTTTTAATTGTTAGTTCGAGGCATATCATAATTCAATGATGAAGTTTAAGTTGTAGCCGCCTTTTCGTAGCTTTAATTTACAGAAACTATGTGATTCATAGTCAGGGGCGGAGCCAGCCTAGGTTCCGGACTCCACTCTTGTGTATCGGTTGTTTTGCCCCTTGTAGTCTCCCTAATGTTAGTATATATAAACTCTATGTAGTATTGGTTAAAAATACATGCTTTTATTTAAGAGGTCCTAACTTCAATTCCCACCAACTTCATTTTATTTTAGAAAGTTTTTTATTTATTTTAACTTTATTTTTCAATAATTATTAAAATATGTTACCAACCATTATTAATTAATTTAAATGAGCTCTTTATTTTAATAAAAATTTTGAACTAATTTTAATTTCTTTTCCATTAAAAAAATTAATTTCTTATTTTTGAGATTCAAATAACTTAATTTCTAAATTAAATTTTAAAACTAAAAATAAAAACTGTAAAAATATTATAGTTTTTTAGAAACTATCATTAAACTAATAGAGTTTAGTTTTTTTTTTTCTTTTAATGAATTTTATACCAGCTTTGCTTGAATTTATAGTAATATTTTTTTATTAAGGTGCGAAAGTGTAAGATGACATAATACTAATGTTGTAACTAATATGCAAATCATGTTAGTTATAAAAAAAGGTTAGTTATATGGAAATCATAGTTGCTAAGAAAATATACACACATTTTTCATTGTTGTGAAATTAATTCTTTTTATGTAAAACAATTCTAATCCTACACTCACATATATATATATATATATATCCAATGTCCATTAGATGTGTAATAACTGCAACAGTCACATTCTAAAACAAAGACAGAGTAAAGAAGAAGAAAAAATTGACGATTGCAAGAAGCCCCAAAATAAAATCAGAAAAGAAAAAAAAAATAGAAAACAAGGAAATAAGGAGCATGATTAAGAAAAAAATTGGGAAAAGCAAGGACAGAGAGAACAAAAATTGGAGACAATAGAACATTAGGCAAGAAAAAGAAAAGTGAGTGGAAATTAAATTCTGCAAAACTATTAATTTTAAAATAAAAAAATATGGAAAAGGATTTCTAAAAATAACATAAAATAAAATTATGTTAATGATAAAATTCAACAACAACAAAAAAAAAAAAAAAAAAAAAAAAGATGTTTTGATGTAAATTGCTCTTATAATGAAAAAGAGGAAATTACAACCAAGTGTTAAACAAAGCCCATGTGAGAGTTTATTAGGCCTAATAAGTGTAAACGGAGCCCAATATATAGCGAAAGGAGCACATTTTAATTGGAAGAGTATAGAAAATTTACACGGAAATTCAGATTTAAAAAATTATTTACAACTATATTAAGTATTAATTTAAATAATATTAAACTAAGAAAAATTTGTTTTATATATATTTTAAGAACTATGTTATATGAATTGGGGGTCTAAAATATATTTTTTAGGGTTTAGAATTTATAAATTGAGGCCTAAAATTTATAAATAGAACATAAAATCATATGTTATTTATGACATATATAAAATAATAACATAGTGAGAATTAAATTTTATAATACAATTTAATTGTAATTTTATAATCAGATATGGTTTTCATATAAATAGGCCAAGAATATATCCGTAAAGGATGTTTATGGGTTTCAAACTCAAAAATCGGATCATTATATAAAAAGAGAAATAATGAAATTATAAAAAATGTCATATTTATTTTATTTTTAATGTTCGCCAAGATTTTGGCCCTGTTTGGTAAAGAGCGTTTTGGGATAAAAAGAGCGGTTTTGACCAACTTTAGAGGTTTGACCATTGAAACCGCTAATTGGAGTGTTTGGTGGAGAGAGGTTTGGGAGAGAGTTTTGGGATGAAAACGTTAATTTAGAAAAAGCTCTTAAAACGAGCTTTTTCAATTAGCGTTTTGCAATATTAAAATTAATGGACTTCTTTAACCCTAATAGATAGACTCCCTCTTCTCCTGCGCCAAAATTAATGCCCTTATTCGTCTTTTTGCACAAACCACTATTATCAATCAGTTAATTTTTACCAAACAGGTATACACAAACAGCTAATCAAATCAGCTAATGTAATCAGTTAACAGCTAACAGCTAACAACTAATTCCCAAACCGGACCTTTGTATATTATTATCTTCTTTTTGTTCTCATATCACATTTTTAGTTTTGTTATTTGTATTTGATTTTCTTTATGGGGTTTTCATTTTTTTTCGTTTGTGATTTATTGTGTATTTTCTCTGAAATTTGGAAAATGTTGGTGTTTTGATTTTCTACACAAAAATCTTGATAAATGAATAAATTAATAATATTGATTAAATAACAATTTTCTCCAGTTCCGACTTAGGTCAATGCTAAATGTATAAGATAATAGTTAAAAAAACTACATTCAATACATTCTTCTCATTTTGAAGCATGTAAAATTTCAAAGTCTCCAACAACAAGAAACATGTGGTATAATGTTACTATCATTTAGATCTAAATTATTATCATCTTTCATATTCATTACTCCTTAAATAATTTCTTCGTCCGTAAGCGATTTTATTAAAGTTTCATTTTCACTACAAAAGATAAATAAACCTAGATACAATGCACCATCATTGAGTAATTGTTTATTTATTTTCTTTTCTTAATTATCGAAAAAAATATAATTGTTTAATTTGAGAAATAATGTAGAGTAAAACCACTATAAATGAATATTCTTGGGACCTAGAAAATTATTATCATTAAATTAATATTTAGTTACAGATCTAACATATTAAGGCTCAAATTCAAATGGCTCATAGATTCTCTAAGAAACTCATTCTTCTATGAGCCCATGAACATTTGGGTCCTATAAAAATGACAGTTCTCTCTCATTTTAAGATAGATTCTACATTGATTTCAAATATTTTTCTGACACTCATACTGACTTTCGCATCAGAGTGAGCCTAGGGGCCCATTCCAGCACAGGTCAACTTCCGAAGAATCAATCAATGATCGAGATTTTGGGCTAGATCCAATATTTGGTGGGGTAAGCGTGGAAAGCTACTAAGACAACCTTGAAGCCTGGGATCCTTATCTTTCTATTACCCCACACATGATTAACTAACACATGTATTGACAAAGTAGACTAGGTCTGTTCAACTAAGTGTACCCCCATCATATTTTTCTCAACTTGACAGACCGAACAACCTTCTCGCAAAATTTCCTCGCCCCAACATGATAGGAGCGCCATCTTAGAGTCTCGACATGGCTCTATTAAGCACTCTGAAAATGGACCTAGCTTCGATGACTTCTAGCTAGCCAGAGAATGAGGGTCCACGCACTTTGATGACAACGAAACCAACAACTATGAAAATGTTCTTCAACTTTAACAAACAGGGCCTACTGCAACTTCTGCAGCCGGTCTGTAAAAGATGTAAGATTCCCATGATGAATTGAGGGAGGCTCATTTACAGTTACAACATAAAAACCACTGGATATAAGAATACCTCACCAGAGAACAATCCCACACGTCGATCAAGAAAGACAACACTCCCTTTTATGAGCCCAACCACAATGTCGATGACAAACAAGTCAAGATCAGCAATGGATCTAACCCAAATAAAACACCTAATAGTGGATCTTTTGAAAATCATAACATAGCAAGTGAGCTCACGACGATGATGTCATGTGTAAGATATTTCCTACAACTTTTATAGGAACATCCTATAATTGGTATATGGAACTACCGGCAAGGTCAATCAATACTTTTGGGCACATGAAATACCTATTTGCAGCTCAGTTTGCTAGTGCGATAAAGGCCATGAGAATTAGCACTTATCTATACGACATCTGCCAAAGGAGAACTGAGCCTCTACATGACTACCTAATAAGGTTCCACAAGACATCCCTAAACTTTCAAGTAATTATAGGAAGGTTATGCTTTCAAAAAAAAAAATATATAGGAAGGTTATTAGTTTATAAAAGAGCTTCCCCCACATGCTCTGTGGCAACCCATAACTATTCAGCATTGCGTTCATAATTTCCTTTAAGGTACAATTTTTACGCGTTGCCACTTTATTAGACTAAGAAGAGTATGATCGTGTTACTTCGTGAATAATTCCATGTTGGGAGCAAAACTCGCCAAATGGTTCAACATATTCACCGCCATGGTCGCTTATAATCACTTTAATTATTTTATTATCTTAGTTTTCTACTTCCTATTTATAGAGAATAAATTTCTCGACCCTGTGGTATTTTGTTTTGCAAACAGAGGTCTGTGTTACAAACCGTTAGCAAACAGAGGCTAAATTGACTAACGGTGTTAAAATTCAAAGAGAAAAGAGTTAATTTGGTCCTTATATTTATTTATTTTATAAATTAACCCCACTAATTATCTAATTATAACAAATAAACCCCAAAATCAAAAATAAAAATCAAAAATACCTTCTTCTTCTTCTTCTTCTTCCATTAATTTCTTCTTCTTCCATTAATAAGGAGAATAAAATATTTTTTTCTCTCTCTCTCTCTTCCTTCTCTCTCCTTCTTCCATGGTTCTTCTTCTTCTTCTTCTTCTTCTTCTTCCTCTCTCTCTTCTCTTCTTCTATTTTTTCTTTTTTTTTTTCGATTCCAGATTTCCGAAATCGAAAATCTGAAAATTTCAGATTTTCAAAATCGAAAATCTGGAAATTTTCAGATTCCTGAAAATTTACAGGAATCTGGAATTTCCAGATTTTCTTCCTGGAAATTCCAGATTTCTGGAAATTTCCTGAAATCTGGAATTTCCAGATTTTCGAAATCGGAAATCTGGAAATTCCAGATTTCTAGAAATTTTCAGAAATCTGGAATTTCCAGATTTTGGAACTTAAAAAAATAGAAGAAAGAGAGGAAGGAGAAGAGAAGAAGAAGAAGAAGAAGAAGAAGAAGAAGAAGAAATTATGGAAGAAGAAGAAATTAATGGAAGAAGAAGAAGAAGAAGAAGAAGAAGAAGAAGAAGAAGAAGAAATTAATGGAAGAAGAAGAAGAAGAAATTAATGGAAGAAGAAGAAGAAGAAGTTAATGGAAAAAGAAGAAGAAGAAGGTTTTTTATTTTTATTTTTGATTTTGGGGTTTATTTGTGATAATTAGATAATTAGGGGGGTTAATTTATAAAATAAATAAATATAAGGACCAAATTAACTATTTTCTCTTTGAATTTTAACACCGTTAGTCAATTTAGCTTCTGTTTGCTAACGAAGTTTAGCACAGACCTCCGTTTGCAAAAAAAAAAAAAACACAGGGCCGAGTTCGCAAATCCGGTATACCACAGGCATTTTTTTTGTACTTATCCCTAAAATATTTATTACATACTCTAGTTTGAATAAACTTTAAGTCACAAATATCACTATGTATCAGATCAAACGGCTCTGTTTTTTTCCATTATATGAAATGAAGAACTTGTTAATTTTGACCCAACAAAAATTTCACATTTATGTTTATAACCAATTTTGAATGAATGGATAGGTTCTAAATGAATTAATCTACGCATCATATCATAATTAATATGTCCAAGTCTACTAAGCTATAAATTAAATGACTCGATGATATAAATGGAAGAAACATCATTCGTATTAATATTAATTGAAATTGAATTACTAGAAATTGCATTGCATTTCCACATCTCATTTGATACATAACCCTTTCTCACATATATTCCCCTTTTAGTCAAAACAAATTTCATCTTAAAAAATCATCCTAACGCCGTATGCACTAAGAAGGTTCCTAAAACCAAGTTCTTTTGAATGTCTGGCACATACAAGACATTCTGGTCCCTTGATCTTTAAAGTAGCAGGACTTTTTTCGCCCCCATGTCGCCACGCGGAAGGGCCATGGGGGTAATGATCATACGTCTGTAATGCATTGTATTACCCCATAAAGAGATTCTCTCTAGTATTAAGAGTCAGTTTAACAAATGACTCATTATCATAACAAACATGATATGTGGCACCAGTATCCAGCCACCATTCCATTAGGTTGGAATCATCCATATTGACTTCCGAGACCACAACACACAAATCAATGTCAGACACATGTTGAGAAATGGTTTCTATAGCATTCACTTCATTTGGCTTGACCCTGTTTGGAAGCATGTAATCAACTGACTTATGTCCCATCTAGTTACAGATGTAGCATTTTCAATTGAATTTTGGCTTCTTAGAAATGCCACCCTTCAGACCCAATTTTGGCTTCTTTCCTTTCTTGGAGTTTTTATTGGTCGCCAACGTATTGGCCCTAGCCACAGACTAACTAGTCACAATAGAGAGTTTCTTCTTTGTACATCTATTGACTTCCTCAATTTGGAGTCTTACTATAAGTTCCTCAACAATAATTTCCTTTCACTTATGCATAAGTTGATTTTTAAAACCCTTTCATCCAAATGAAAAATTTTCTATAATTTTTAAAAGATTCAGAAATAGACATACGTTCGACATGAATCTCATGGATAATAAATTGTATTTCCTAACTAAGAATTTCTTAACATTGTCATCTTTTGATTTAAATTTATTGTCAAGATATTCTCATAATTCATTTATCGTATTCTTGACTTGATAAACACTGTAAAGTGCATCAGTCAATCCATTCAGGTTGTAATTATGGAAAAGGAAGTCAGAGTGCTTCCATTGCATTAAATGCGATAGCAACATCTACCATATCCTTTCTAATAACAGGATGATCATCTTTAAACCGCTTTTCAAGTTCAGAATGATTAGGTAAAACAACAATTTTTATTGCCAAGTTTTAAATTCCCACAAACGAACTCTTCAGATCGTTCATTGTGGTTGACCATTGTTTCCACAATTATTGAGTAGGTTCTGGAGTGACCATATTTTGATTGGTCTTAAGACCGAAATTGTTCTCATCTCAACTTCAATCACTGTTATTGAAATTTCAAACAGATTAAGTTAAATAACAGTTTGTTTTAAACAAATAGAAACAAAGAATATAAACAAACTTATATTATTCGTTTTATTATATTTTATTACCAACTTATTTATGATTAAATAAAACAATTCATTATGTTTAACCAACATTCCAAAACAATATCTATGTATGTGTTTTTTGGAAAATCAGAAAACAATATGAGCTCGTTTGGTTCGCGGAATAGAGAGGGAATAGAATAGCTATTCCTAAAGAATAGCTATTCCCACATTTGGTTGAATTTTTTGATGGAATAGCTATTCCATGGATTCCCTATTCCTTGTTTTCATGGAATATCTATTCTTCAATTTAGGTTAGGAATAGCCTATTCTTAATATTGTATTTTTGTAATTTACAAAATTATCCTCCATTAAATCCTCAATCTTCTCTCTAGTAACTTTCTCAAATCCTATAAATTTTGGCCAATTCATAATTTATATCATAAAAAAGGTGAAAAATGGAAAAATGACGAAAACGTTAAAAAATATAAAAATACAAAAAATATGAAAAATGCAAAAATGCAAAAATATTACAAACACGAGAATATGCAAAAATAACGCGAAAAACATGAAAACGTGAACAAACGCGAAGAACAAGAAAACGCAAAAAAAAACACACGAAAAAACACAAAACAAGAATAACGCGAAAAAGTGACAAAACACGAAATATACAAAAGCGTGAAAAACACGAAAACACAAAAATGTGACAATACGTGAAAACACGATAAACATAAAAATATGAAAAACGCAAACAAAACATGAAAACGTGAAAAAATATGAAAAACATGAATAAACATGAATAACACGAAAAAGTAATAAAATACAAAAAATACAAAAACACGAAAAAAGAAAAAACCAAAAAACTAAAACGTGAAGGCACGAAAAAATGAAAACATGCAAAAAAAATACAATAACGTGAATAATATGAAAATGTGACAAAATGCAAAAAATACGAAAATATGAACATATGCGAAAAACAAGAAAACTTGCAAAACACGAAAAAACGTAAAAAAAATGTAAAAAATATGAAAATATGAAAAAACTTATAAACGTATTTTTCACATTTTCGTGTTTTAAATATTTTTTTACGTTTTCGTGTTTTTCGCTTTTTTTCATATTTTCCACGCTTTTTCTGTTTTTAATATTTTTTTTACTTTTCGTGATTTTTGAATTTTTTCACTTTTTGTGTTTTCACGTTTTTTTTTTGCATTTTTTCACGTTTTTAAGTTTTCCATATTTTTCAGGTTTTCGTGTTTTTAGCGTTTTTTACATTTTCGTGGTTTTCACATCTTTTCACGTTTTTTATGTTTTTTTTTGCATTTTCTTGTTTTCATGGATTTTTTCTATATTTTTTCTATTTTTGCATTTTCATAGCTTTCCACTTTTCTTTCGTTTTTTCTTTCTTTTTTTTTGTGTTTTTAATGTTTTTTTGCGCTTTTACATTCGTATTTTTACTATTTTTTCGTGTTTTTACAATTTTTCCGTTTTCATGTTTTTTGTTTTTAATGTTTTTTTCTATTTTTCGTGTTTTTTTCCGTCTTTCATGTTTTCCATTTTTCCGGTATATATATATTTTTTTAATAATATATATTTAATATTTGAATAATTTATAGTAATAATTAAAATTTTAAAAGAAATAAGAAATTACATTTGAGGGTAATGTTGTCTTTTGAATAAAAAATTTATCTATTCCACTCTATCTTATTCCACTAACCAAACATAAGAATAGTTATTCCTACGGAATTTCTATTCCATTCTTTGTTATTATATTCCTTTGGAATAGCTATTCTATTCCATTCCATTCCGCGAACCAAACGACACCTATGATTGTGTCTTAAGAATGTTAGATGTAGTTAAGCCAAAAATAAAACGGATACATGAATATGTAATAAAAGTAAAAATGGAGTAATGGAAATTAAGTGAACGGATGTGTAAGTGTGTGAAACACTTATAAATTGTTCAAAAGAATATGAGGCATGCATGAGAATCTCCTTAAGACATATTTCGTCGCTATTACGATCATCTCTTATAATACAACAGATTACATAGGCAAACTCTTAACATATGTAAATTGTTATCACCTAAGCAGAAAAATTGGAACAATATGAACGTATAAGAAACATAATGATTTCAAAAAGTAAAATTAGAATTTCGCTTGTTAGTCTCTGAAATTAGATAGTTTGATTTCAAGAACGTAGATGATTGTTCATGTATGAAGGTGTCTATTGGAATTTAAATTAATTAAAACAATTAATTCGAATAAATTGAAATTAATCATGCTAAAAAATAATAATATCGAGGATAAAAATTAATAAGTCGAAACAAAAGTGGGTTAGGCGAAATTTTTGAATTAGATCGTGCTACTTTAAAATCCGGTGGTGTTTCTAAGAGTTCCCATTTCCGTGTGGCATTCATGTCGCCCATGTCATGCGGGTGCACTCCTAACCTTATGGTGCTCTGACTGTATCCGTGCACCTAAGAGAGTATTTCCTCTAATAATTAGTTAAAGGCTTGTAAAACTCATTTACATATAAAGTTACTTTTTTTCTATGTGGGATGGAGACGTTTAATTTAGCTTTGGTTTCTTTTATCCTTTTCAAACCATTCGATGTGGTTAAGTTTGAGTATCAATTTTTATTTGTTTTAAACTTATAATATACCATTAAAAGATATAATGACATAGAATAAATTAATGTATTCCAAATTATTCTAAACTTTATTTATCCTAATTTCAAAATGAAAAAAAAAAAATCCAAAATTATTATTTATGTACCACTTTTTTCAACACTAGACGATTAGAAGCGAGGCAACTTGGAGTTGTGAAGAGTGGCATGCGTGGGAATGTGGGAGTTCAAGGAAAGTAGTCCATAAATAGAAGAATTAACGGCAGAATGAAGGCCCCACAAACAACCAACAAAAAATTCTCAACTACAAAAAATTTATATATACATATATGGATTACGCTCGGTTTTAATTTTTCCCAATAGATTGTTTACTTTTGACACATTATTTTCAATTAAATTTCTATTCGTCAAAGTTAATTGCGAACTTAATTTTTTTTATTCTCATATTTTGTAAGTTTCATAAATTTAAAAAGGAAAAAAACAACTAAAATATAATAATAATAATTTAGGCCCATATATTTGTTTTCCAGAAACACCTCTTAACACAATTCGAATAAAATTAATAAACTCATACTGAAGCTTGTAATTTTTGAATGGTGATCAAAGTTGAAAGCAATTTCTATATATATATATATATTATATATGGATTAGGTTGGATAGATGAATTTATAAATGAAGTGGGTAGATGCCTATACATCTTCCTGGTGGAAGCTTCCAAGTTCAAAGGGATCTTCACATCACATGTAGTCAATGACGTCAATGACTTGAGGCAAAAGTCTAACTTTAGTCCCATAGTCAACACTGGCGCCACCATATAATATATATATATATATATGAGCCATAGCAAAGACATTGATAAATTACGTTAGATCAGAGTCAGAGATATGGAAATGATTGAAGATGTGGTTATAGTTGGCGCAGGCATAGCAGGTCTAGGCACTGCTGTTGGCTTGAAACGAGTTGGCATCCGATCTTTGATTTTAGAAACAGCTCCACAGCTCAGAACTGCTGGTGCTGCCTTAACACTCTTTCCAAATGCTTGGTGTGCCCTTCATACTTTAGCTGTTTCTCACAAGCTCACTCCTTTTTATCTTCCTTTAAGGTATGTATCTATATATTCTAATCCTTATTCACAAATCTATCTCTTCTTCTTTTTAAATTACACTTCAATTTTTGTAGAGGATCATCTGTGACCAATGTGGCCACCGGAACTGTTAGTAATGTCCCACTAGACAACGGGTAACCTTTAAATTAATTAGTAATTTTTATGAATCAGTACCCATTTCTAGAATTGCAAGAAGATACTGAATTTGAATTTGAAACAGAGGGAAAGAAACAAGGCCTAGAGGAGTTCATCGAAAGGCTCTATTAGAGGCTTTGGCAGAAGAATTGCCTGCAGATTCAATTCGATTTTCATCAAAGTTGAGTGCCATTGAAATTCAAGAACATGGAGGAGCTTCTCTTGCTGTTTTAAGCTTGAAAGATGGAACTACTATTAAATCTAAGGTATTAATAGGATGTGATGGGGTACACTCAGTAGTGGCAAAATGGTTAGGACTGTCAACACCAATTCATTCAGGAAGATCAGGAATTCGTGGATTGTCATATTTCCCACAAGGCCATCATCTTAAGGAAGAAGCCCAACAGTTTGTGGATGTAGGGAAAAGAGCTGGTTTGATCCCTTTAAATGACAATGAAATTTACTGGTTTTTGACACATTCTCAAGGTTAATAATCCCTCTACTCCTGCCTTTTACTTGTATAATTTAGTAATGTGATCTATAACAATTTTGAAACTGGGTTCTAATTTCAGGAGAAGGAGAAGAAATGACAAGAGAACCAGAAGTAATTCAAAAAGCAGTAATCTCAAACTACGCCAAAGATTTCCCCTCAGAATTCATAACAGCAGTAAACCAAACTGATCTTCCAACCTTAACATCGGCTCCATTGATGCTAAGGCAGCCATGGAAAGTGATGTTTGGTGAACTAAGCAAAGGAAATGTAACAGTATGTGGAGATGCAATGCACCCAATGACACCTGATTTAGGACAAGGTGGATGTTCTTCTTTGGAAGATGGTGTGGTATTGAGTAGACATATAGGCCTTTCTTTTATTAAAAATGGTGGTAGACTTGTGGCTGAGGAAATGGGAGAAGCATTACATGGTTATGTTCAAGAAAGGAGATGGCGTGTGGCTGCTTTGATTGCTGGCTCGTATATGTCAGGGTGGGTTCAGCAAGGTGGGTCTAGTTGGTGGAGAAAGTTTGTGAGAGATGTTATCTTTTACCCCTTTCTTGCTCGCCGATTCTTTACTGCTACTGATTATGATTGTGGAACACTTCCTTCTGTGTCTCTGTCTAACAAAATTGACTAGATTTATGTCTACTTTTTCCTTTATATTCAACTTGGATTTGGATAAAAGTGTTCATGCAATTAAATATTTTAGTTAATAAATATATCCAGTGTGGACTTTTTTTCTGTAATTAATGACTCCATCTACAGTTGCAAATAGGAGGCATTAAATTGAATCCACAGTAAGTAGTCCTGTTCAAGGGTCCGAACCGTCCAGGCCCAAACCCGTTAAAACCTGCCAGGGTTTGGGATTTACAAAAATAACACAGACCAATCCAACCCGGTCCGTCTATTAATATTAATTAATAAATATATATTTATATATTAATATTTATTTTTAATATAAATTTTACTTTTTATTAGTAAAATTCATATATATATTTAAGTGAGCTTATATGAACTGGATCTAGAATTTGATTTTTGAATCCGAACCCAATTCGATCCAAACTCGCCTAAATTAATAGTGGACTGGACTGGACCAGACCTGAAACGAGGATTTTTAGATAAAAGTCTATTTTGGTAAAGCAGTATTCTAAAGAGCAGTGGATCCAATAGTGCGATATGGAATGGGAGCAGAAAATTTCAATATGGCAGTGCTTTTTTTTTTTTTTTTTATGTTATTGTGAAAAAAAAAAGAAAAAATTGTAATTAGTAATTCATATTCTGATTCCATATGCTCTTGTACGTTGCTTTGACAAATATTAACAGCCTCTCTTGATCAAATCACAAAGGCAACATTCTAATTGTTTTTTTCAATCCAAAACTGCACAGGATTTGTACTTCAGGGACCACTTGATGCAGATTATTTGGCAACGTGTTAGTTTTAATCGTAAACTAATAAAGATGTTTCTTCTCCCGGTTTTACGGTCCAAAATCCGTAGGAAATCATAGATCCCCATTGTTGAAGGTTAAAAACCCTAACAAGCTTCAACGAAGAAGATAATAAAATTGATTGATAAAAGTTGTCTAATTACAAAGAAAGATGTATTTATATCATCTCAAAACCCTAAACAATTACATAAAAGGGTAACTACTTAATTAATAAAATGGTAAAGATAAAAGACTAAATAAGCCCCTAACTAGGGTTACAATACAAACAAGGATAAGAGTATGGGCAACTTAGGGTGCGTTTGGTATGACGTAATGCAATGTAATGTAATCAAAGTTGTAATGTAATCAAACTTGTAATGTAATGGAATGGAATGGTGATTCCATCACCATGTTTGGTTAAAAAAACAATGAAATGTAATTAGCATTACATTACTTATGTTTGCTTAGTTAAATATAGTCGCAAAATTTTATTTACATAATTAAAATCAACAAAAAAAACATGAAAATCGTGAAATTAGTATATAATTTTCCGTGTTTTCATAGTATTTTTTTACATTTTTCTCGTTTTTCGTTTTCCATTTTCACCGTTTTTTTTCTATTTTCTCATTTTCTTATTTTTCATTTTTTTTTGCTTTTTTTTCGTTTTTGGTTTTCTAGTTTTTGCGTTTTTGAGAATGATGAGAAGTGAGATTTGATAAATGAGAGGTTAGATGAAATTTTAAAAATAGAAATTAGGATTACTTGTTGGATGTAATGAGAATTCAATCCATTTTTTTATGTAATGGGGATTACAATAGTTGTTAAACAAAGTTTGATCTATGGATTTCTCATTCCATTACAACAAAATTTTAAAGTGCAACCAAACATGGTAATGACTCTTCAATGTAATGGGAATTCCATTACAAAGCCCATTACATCTTACCAAACGGGCCCTTAGGAATTTAGAAAGAGTAAATTAAGGATTTAAACTAAGGAAATAGAAAGAGACAATTAAGGAGTAAATTAAGGAATGAATTAAGGAAATAGAAAGAGGCAATTAAGGAGTAAATTAAGGAATGAATTTAGGAAATAAAAAGAGGCAAGGGCAAGGCAGTCAAATGGATAAAGTTTAACCCTAGTCTTCCCCCTCTTCTTTGCTTAGCGTTGAAGACTGCTTTAACTATTTCACGCTCTACGTGACTTGAAGGATGCTCCGCGTGAGTGGGCCTCTGAAATTGGTCCCCGCCCTCTGCGTCTTCATCCCCTTCTCGAACCATCCCTCCACACTCCGCGTGGAAGGCGTTAGTGATCACCCCTCCGCGTGGTTTTCTTCCTTCCTCCTTGGCTCCGGACTCACACTCCAGGGGTTCTATCTCTCGCCCCACGCACGAGCACAAGATGCCCTCATCATACTCCTCTTCTTCAAAAGAGTTGGACCCCAACTTGGTTATAGAACAAAGATGGTGCTCGGTAGGTGTTATCCACTCCATATATTGTCGGATTCTCCTTCTCTTCATGAACTCTCCCCACATCTCAACTTGTGTCTTGCCCCCGGTGCTCACCCTCCATAATACTCGCTTCCATCTCCGACCGACATCAAATGGAATATCTTGACGAAGTTGGTCAAACCAATCCTCCACAATGTCTTGGAGGCTCCTCCACACTCCCATGACATGTTGAACCGACCAACCTTGGACCCTCTTAATCTCCATATCACAAACTTGAAAACTCGACTGTAATAGGAAATAACAAAGTTGCAATTTAGGATGCAAATGGATGATCTAAAGAAAAGGATGGAAGCCACGGGACGGCCCCACCCTGCGTTATGAAAATCTTTAGTTGGAATGTGCGGGGATTGCGCAATCCACGTGCATTCCAAGCCCTCAAACAACAATTGGGGAAATTTTTCCCTGATATCTTTTTCTTAATGGATACAAAAGTTTTTTATAAGGAACTTGCAGGAGTTAAAAGGGCATGTAGTAATTATGAGTTCTTTAGTGTCCAACCTAAAGGCAGAAGCGGAGGGCTACTACTAGCTTGGATTCTGGATATTACTAGTGAAGTGAAAAACTTTGGGGGCCATTGTGTGTGTTTTTTATCTGAAATAAGGAGAATGTAGTAGTGTGGTGAGGAATTGGTTGATATGGGTGGCTCGAGGAGGGGAATAAATTTCATACGTGGGAGTTACTAAGGCATTTGTCAGAACTCCATTGTTTCCTACTACTTGTGTTTGGCGATCTCAATGAAATACTATACCCCTCGGAGAAAATGGGGGGTCGGGAGATGGAATGGCATAAAATGGTAGCCCTTGCTGATTACCTTCAGGATTGTAGCTTTCACGATTTTGGATTTGTAGGATTGAAATTTACTTGGTCTAATGGACATCAGCAAGAAGGTACGGTTCTAGAGCGCCTGGACCGTTTGGTAGGGGACTCGCAGTGGGAAGTTATTTTGCCTAATTATCACGTCTTTCACCTTGCGCGGTACGGATCCGGTCACTTCCTTATGTTATTGAGTAGGGACTATATTGGAGGCAAAAGTAGATGCAGACAACGACTGTTCCAATTCGAGCATATTTGGATGCGGGAGAAGTCGTGGAGAGGTGTGATAGAGGAGGCATGGGCATATGGCTCAGCGAGTTCGAATTTAGGAACAAAGATACATCAGTGTACCGAATCGCTTAACAGATGGAATCGAGTATTCTTCGGTGATATTCCGAATCAGATTAGCACCCTTACAGCAGAGCTACTGCAGGTTCAGAGCCGAAATCAGACATATGATAATTACGAGTTGTAGACTCGACTGTAATAGGAAATAACAAAGTTGCAATTTAGGGAAGAAGTGATGTGGCAATAGCGGTCAAGGATGAATTGGCTGCAGGAAGGGGATACAAACTCGGGCTTTTTCTATGCACAACCATCTGGCAGAAGGAGGGTTAATAAAATCTGGCGGTTTCAGGACGATCAGGATGGATGGGTTGAGAATGAGGATGACATTGGTAGGGTAATTAGGGATTATTTTCAGAATATGTTCACTGCAGGCCAAGTTCAGGGAGTGGATGATTTTCTAGAAAATGTCATTTGCTCCATATCATATGAAAGTAAAGAGTTGATGGACCAAGAGTTCACGGAAGAGGAGATTAAGGTTGATGTGTTTCAGATCCATCCGGATAAAGCTCTTAGACTGGACGGTATGCACTCTCTTTTTTATCAATCTTACTGGGATATTGTTAGGGTTGATGTGGTTACAATGCATTTACAGTTATTTAAGGCTGTCTCCCTCTCTCCCTCTATACACGCGCAACGCCGCCCCTCTCTCACACGCGAAATCACTAATAGTGCATGGATTTGTCGTTTTCTCTCCCAATTAACCTCGATTTAGTCAAAGTGTAATCGATAATATAAAGATCATGGTAATCCGTTCTTTCGCTGCTAATCACATCAAAGGTTACTTGCAGTTTAAGAGCGAGGGTACCTTGTAATCTATACGAGCTCAACTCGATAAAAGTTCATATCGACAGGGATCGACTCAAGCTTGGGATCAGCTCGAGACATTAACAAGCTGATTCTGAACTTCTTTAAGTTTGGCTTGAAAGCTCATCAATAGATCGGTTATTTTTTAAAAAATATACATATTTTAGTAATTTTTAATTCAAAATAAAATAATTAATGACTAAGAATTTGTTTTAGCAATGTAATAAAATTCGGACAGGACAAGATCGGCCAGTCGAACCGATTGAACCAGGATCCAACCATGAGTCCTGTTCGAACTACACTGGTTGTTAAATGTTCAATGACCGAAGTGACACGGTTAGGGGTGTTAATGAGCCGAGCCGAGACCGAACCCTGTCAGGCTTGGCTCGACTCGATTAAATTTTTACTCGAGCTCGGCTCGAAACTCGACGTGCCTTGAAATTTCAGGCTCGGCTCGAGCTCGAAAAGCTCGCGAGCCTGAAATTTTTAGGCTCAAATCGAGCTTCACACATTATGGGTGGGTTTTTGGATTGGGTTGGGTATTATGTATTTGGGCCCAAAAACTATTATTAGGTACTACTTAAAAAAAAGGTTATTTATTACAATTTTTCATATTTATTAATAATAAAATATATAACATATTATAAATTAAATAATAATAAAATATATTAATTAAAATATTCGAGCCGGCTCGCGAGCTTTCGAGCCGAACCTCTCTAAGCTTGGTATTGGCTCGTTAATGTCTCGAGCCGGTCGCGAGCTCGTGTCGAGCCCTGTCGAGTCGAGCTTTGACCGAGCCGAGCTCGAATAGTTCACGAGCCACCCTAGCTCATTAACACCCCTAGACACGGTATTGAACCGGAAACCGATGCAATCCCAATTTCTTAGGAGATTTAATTAAAAAAAATAAAAAATAAAAAAATTAATTTGTTTAAATTTGTTTATTTTTTTGTCAAAGTGTTTTTTTCTGATAAACTTTCAAATCTTCAATTTAAAAACACCGGCGTAACAATAAATATATTAACAAACATGAAAAATTAAAGTAACTTTTATCACAAAGATTTTTAAATAATAGCAAAAGCAGGCCAGTGCGAAATTCGTGTCCCGCATATTGTGTAGGTGTGCTTCTAACCTGGTGGTGTCTTGACTGCATCTCATACGTATTAGAGAATCTTTCCCCTAGTAATTGGTTAAAGAGTTGTAAAGGTCCTTCACTTGTAAACTAGTGAGAATTTTACGTGGGATGGGGAATCTTAATTTCTTTTTATTCTCTTCAAAACTGTTTCAAGTGGTTCATTTTGAGCATCAATTTTTCACTCATCACTTGTCCGTTGTGAGTTTATAATATACCGTAAAAAAAACTCATGACATTGAATACGTTGATGTATTTCAAGTTATTCTAAACTCCAATTGTCATATATATATTTAAACGTCAAGTTGACAAAAAAAAAAAAAAAAACTGAAATTTATTTATGATTTATTTTGGATAAGTATATAATTTATAAAAATAAATTTAAATCAATTATATATAGAATATATAAATATTATTTACTGCAAATCTGATTTGATGTCAGATCTGGAATTAGTTTTTGAAGCTGTAAGTATCATTTCTTTCGATAACATTGAGAAATAGCTCTCAACTCCATCGCTGCACTCTATTGGCCAAATCCCAGAATTGGGTATTTGGAAAGGTGAGGCCGAGAATTGGTCCTACATTCATGCCATAGGCCTTTGGTTGGGAACCATTTCATTTCACTCACTTGGAGTTTTTCCAAGTTTTGATTAGGTTTTAATTTATGTCCTTAATACTCTACTCTGTCAATTATACCTGGAAATTTAATTTATTGTATGTCTCTTCATTCCAAAAATCCAAATATATCATCATCCAAATTTTCAACTTCACATGCATACCCAATTCGTGAGGCAATAGTCACTGGAAAAAACATACAACTCCACATACATACCCAATCATGAGGCAATAGTCACGAGGTTTTCGTTTTGCTAAAAACGATGATCATTCAATTTGACACTATAAAAATGACTATTAACAAACTCAAAATGGAAAATTCTAAGAATTAACACGTTTAGTATGGAACCAAATTTTTTATTTTTCAAAATCATCAATTTCAGATCTTTTTCTCTCTTCACTAAACAACACGTAAATGACCTCAAAATTAAAAAGTTTTTCTAGTTACAAACGAAAACTGCAGTCCCCGTTTGGACAAAAAAATTACAGATACCAATTTAACAAAAAGTGAAAGCACGAATTTTTTTTTTACTTTACTCTAAAATCAATAATATGTAACGAAACTTCTACTCACTTTGCAAGTTCCCCAATCTACATCATAATTAATAACCCTCAAAGCTCAAATCATTTTGGAAGATTAAAAAAATAGCCTCATAAATTGTTCCTTTAAGATAAGTAACAAATGAATGGTTGCTTATAAACGAACATACTGAGGTTGGTGTATATATTGTCTCAATTGTTGAGTTGAGCAGCATATGTGATGTCCGGACGTATAAATCTTGTTGGGTAAATATAATGTTTAAAATTCTTTTTAATTTTAATTTACAAACAAAATTCAAAAAACGGTTTTAGAAACCTTTTTTACATTTAGAGTGCAATTACACTAAAAGAGTGTTTGATTTAAATTTTGAAATTGGAATGATTATTTATTTCTTTTCTTTGGTTTAATATGAAAACAGAATTTGATTCTCTTAGTGATGTTTGGTTCTATAATAGTGAGAATCGGAGTCAATAACAAACTTATTAATTATATAATTTTAAATAATAATAATAAATTATTTAAAAAAACTAATAATAATAATAATTAGAACAAATAATAAATTCAAAATTATTTGTATTATAATAGCATATTGTAAATGGAAATTTTATTTTTTCATTGTAATTTCTTAGGACCGCGTATTACTCAGACTTTCTACCTCAATGCTACACACTCCGGACCAAATCGGTACACAAACCACATGTTTTTTTTTAAATTAATTTACACTACAAATTATTTCCTTCCCCAAAAACCAAACAATCTATAAGCATTCACCTTTCCTATCTAATTAACTAAAAATCATCCCTCCAACCAAACACAGCCTTAATGGATTTCGAATTTGTTTTATTTATTCATACACTGTTAAAAACCACTTAAGGCATCTTTGTGGTGGATCAACTTTCTAGTGTTTCACTTATAATCAAAGAACCAATAGATTGCCTCAAGAGCTTGAAAAATTCGGATGAGGAAAATCATCACTTGATAAGACTGCTAACCTAAGAGTTGCACAAAGTCAAAAACTATATATGATCATTTGTTTTCACTTTAATTAATTTCAATATATATATATATATATATATATATATATTTTTTTTTGATAAAATGTCACGTATCATTTTATTAATTTAATAATACAAATACATCACGAAAGAAAGAGGAATAAAACCTCCATCCCATACAGGCAAAAACTCACAAAGGGAATAAAAGACTACGAAGAGCCAAGGACGAATCCATGATTTATTGATAGTGGGGGCAAACTATATATGAGTGTAAATTTTTTTTTGCTAAATTTGTTAAATTGCTTCAAATTCTTGTTAAATTGCTAAATTGGTTCAAATTTTATTAAATTGAAATGTTAAATTGCTATATTAGATAGCAAAATTGCTATATTAAAAATTCTAAATAACTATATTACAATATATTAATTAAGAACTAATGAAATAATTAACAGCAAACAAATATAAAAAGCAAATGAAACCAGACTTCAATTCAATTCATTTCGTGCCTCCTGGTTCAAGGCAGAAGAATTTATTCTTGAAGCCTTCAACTTGAAGGAGGAAGAAAAACGGACATGACGAGACGACATCGATGGAGAGTGAAAGAGAAGGGCAGATTAGGAGTTTGGGTTAGTGTGAAATCGAATTTGAGGGAGAGATCGAGAGGTTAGGGCTTGAGTTGAGTAATTAGGGATTTAGTTTAGTGAACTGTTGTGTTCCTGGACAGAATGAGAAAGGAAGAGAATAGAGGGTATAATTGTAATTTCGCTTATTTCTTTTAAACGAAACGGGTTTTTTTTTGTTCTAATAATTAAAGAAAATTACAATTATATCCAATGATCTATTTATCTCCTTCTTTCTCTCGACAGGCAACTTGAAAGTTGCAGCTCTCTCTTCGCGGGCGTTAATGGGGGCAAAATCCAAAATCAAAAATTTATACATAGGCTTATTATTTCTTTACAGATCTCAGTGGGGGCAAGTGCCCCCATTGCCCCCACTGTAGATCCGTCCCTGCGAAGAGCAATACATAGACTACAAAGAGCAATAAAAGACTACAAAGAGCATTAAAAACCACAAAAGATACAAATACAACAAATATAAAAGTCATATCATTCTCGTAAGTCGAATCCCGTTGAAAAACCGTTGTAATCCATACTCCATCCTTTAGACTCTTCCGGACGTTCGGATCTGAGTCATTTCTGTTTGTGCATCCACGCAGATCTATAGATCTACGGACAAGATAAACCTTTTCCGCTCTTGCTAAGACCGAAAAAAGAATAAAAGAAGAAATATAGCTCACGAGAGTAGATCTGACGGAAAAAGAAGTTCAAGAAGGTAGATAGACTTCAAACTAACAACAAAACGAAAATCTAAGGCTAAAAACGAAAACTAAAATATAAATGGGAGGAGGAAGAAGGAAGACAAGCTTCCTTCTTCCTCCTCAACGAGATAGCAGCGGAAGAAAAGGCAGACGAGAAGAGATGGCAGTTCAAGAATGGTGGGGAAGAAGAAAAGGCAGAAGGCGGAGGAGGAGGTGGGAAGGAGGCAGAAGACATCTGGAAAAGAGAAAGGAAAGGAGATCCTGTCAAGGGGTACTTAACTCATATATATATTCTACATGTGAAGTTCTTTTATCATGTACTTGCAATTCATTATAATTATAGCCTTCGGAAAGCCTAATAGATTTCTCTAACCTCTAAGAGACGGGTAATGAACCCATATCTAATAATAAGTAAATCAATAGATTTAGACTTATCTCTTATAGCACAGATTCGTTGAATAGCAGCGGAAGTAATTGACATTGGCTTCGTATCATCGATCTAGGAGGTTACCACACCAAAGAAGTAATCACCATTGATTCACGAACTAAGAACGAAACTAGAAGACAAAGGGAGAGAGAGGGGGGCTCGTAGGGGGAGGGGAGAGAGAGAGAGTCTTTCTCTCTATTATCTTGTGTTAGGATTTTAGCCTCCCTAGCTATCTATTTATAGCTAGATTAAACCCTGACCCTAACCCTAATCCTAATCAGACTAGGTTACGGACGGGCCATAAATGGATCAGTAAATGCGTCAAGGCCTGTTTACTCCATTTATCCTTACATATCGCACGTAACAGAAACATATTCCATCACTTTGTCTTGTTTATACTCGCAAATAGTTCGTGCGACCGACATACAATCGAGAACTCAAACGATGTATACTCATTGGAGAGATACAACCTCTCGAATTACGTTTGTAATTAAGAAATTGTATGCTTTATCCTAGACTTTATATCACACCCACTGTAATTGTCATTATCTCAATAGCTCATCTATATTCACAATCGTGCACATATGCACAAGTATCCGGATTTGTGAAATATAGGAATACAAGATGTGAAATTGATGAAGTTTTTCCCTCTTACTACGTTCCTTACATAATGATTCATTTTACTTGCCTAGTTGGCCCCCCTGTTTGAGCTGAATTAGTACGTAGCTCTTGAGGGCATCCTTCCAAAGTAGCCAAAATGAATTACACTTCTTGAACTAGTTAAAAGTATCGAAGATAACGTTTTGAGAAAAAACTTTTTTCATGTAGAGAGTCTCACGCTAGAAAAAAGTGAGATTGTCCTTTTTCCATCTCTTGGTCACTAAGCACGGGTAAATTACATATGTGGTGTACAACCTTTGCCTCTTATCACACTTTGGTGTACAACCTTTAATTTTGCACACTAAAGTGTACAAACTTCAGGTGACCTCACACTAAAGTGTACACCCGGTTATTATGACCGGTCAACGACGGTCAACGCTGCCACGTCATCTAAGTTCATTTTCTGCAAAAAAAAAAAACGTGCCCCCCCCAAATGCGAAAAGACCCTAATACCCCCTTTCTTATTTCCCTCCAAATTAATATTGGTAACAGTATTCTCTTCTCCCAAAAAACGAACAGACTTCCTTACCACACTCTCTCTCTACCTATCAACTCATCGTCTTCCACCATCGGCATAAATTCCTCTTCTTCTCTCTTTTCCACTGCGATTCGAAAACCCTAGAACAAAGAGGCAGGAAAAACGCAGAAACTGGAAAGCCTTCGGCGATTCGTCGTTACCCGTGGGACACTCGAATCCAGATATCGTGCATGTAAGTGAACTCATTGTTAATGGCGTCTCTGGTTTACGTTTTCTTTATTTGAAAAGGATTTTCCGAACTTGTAAGGTTTATCGGTTTGCAAACAATGTTTTATTGGGTTAACGCATAAGCTTTCTTAAAGGATTTTCTTTCGTCTTTAAAGTTTATCTTGTTTGTTGTAAACAATCGTTAGTTCGGTCTTACACAGTTGTTTTTATAAAGGACTTTCCAACTTTTTTTCTTTTGGGTTTGACGATTGTTTCACCTTCATTTCTGAGATTTTGATTTTTGTGTCTTACTTTTGGTTCTGTTTTTTAGTAGAATATCAAGCGTAATGAGACATCATGAAACTTACAAATTGAGTAAAAAAGTTGGAACTTGGCACTGAAAGAAGATTGTGACAGATGATAACACCAAAGTTGTCTTCTTTATATGCGCAGGTCCATTTGAGTATTATGACTCGATGTAAGAAAACCAAGGCTTCTACGGGGACCAGTAGACATAAAGGAAGAACAGTGTCTGCCGTAGACAGACCATGTGAGTATTTTAATTTAATCTTTCTTGTAATTAATATATATGTGGTAGGATATTTAGGGTAAAAGTTGGATTTATTTATTGTTTAATAATGGACATTCACACTTTGTATGATTGGGTTTATTTATGTCTTTTGTTTGTTTGGTAAAAGTTGTAAGGGATGTCATTGTTTATTCTAGGAAAGCATTTAAGTGTATATAATGTATTATAATGTACACTTTAGTGTAGTTAATATATATAAAGGTGTATGCCATTGTCTATATTGTATTATTTAAATCATGTATGTGAGTATTCGTTTATTGATTTGCAGATCCTGAAGATGGATATTTCTATATCATCTTATTTTATGATGGCCATTTGAATAGAGATGGTTATTATGGGGGAGAGGTATACATATGGCCTGATGCACATTGGGATACACTGTCTCTTTTCGGGATAGTAGCTAAAGTGGTCAGTTTGGGATGCATTGGCCATTTCCAATATTACTGGATGCGATATGATGAAGAGATCTCTACGAGTCTGAAGCATCTAGGATCAGATGATGACGTTTATCGTATGGCACTGGCTGGTGTAGAATGTGATGAGATACAGATATTTGTGAAGCCATTGACTACAGAGGACATAGTCATTGAAGATAATTATGTGGCAAGGGGAGTTGTGTTAGAAGAGATAGACGAAAGAAATGACTACTGCTGTTAGGAAGGAGGGTAAAGGAAAAAGGAAAGTGTCAAGTGGTTTATTGTGTCTTGATTATAATGGAGAAGCTAGTGCAAGTACTAATGTGGGAGGTGGTTTTGCTGCACTTGAGAACGTGGTAGAAGATGAGGGCATTGGGAGTCAAGAGGAGGATTTTGGGGGTGAGAATGTGGTAGAAGAGGAGCATAATGGGGGTGAGAATGTGGTAGAAGAGGAGGGTATTGGGAGTCAATAGGAGGATTTTGGGGGTGAGAATGTTGGAGGAGATGAGGGTATTGGGGGTCAAGAGCTTGATTTTGGGGATGAGGTGGATGATATTGGGGGTAAGGATATGGTAGAAGAGGAGGATAATGGGGGTGAGAATGTTGAAGGAGATGAGGGTATTGGGGGTGAGAATGTGGTAGAAGAGGAGCATAATAGGGGTGAGAATGTTGGAGGAGATGAGGGTATTGGGGGTGAGAATGTTGGGGTTCAGAATATTGGAGGAGGTGATGATGATTGGTTTGATAGCATGGTGGCAGAGGATCAAGCAGGACTGGATAACATGAATGCTACTGATTATGAAGTTGATGTTCATCATAATGTTACTTTTGATGATGAAGTTAATGCTGGGTATAGAGCTGATGGTGAAGCAGAAGATGTCCATGAAGAGATTGTTGGCAATAGAGAAGAGGCACATGAAGCAAGTACTTCACAAGCACCAATCCCCGATGCAGAGCCAGAGTTTGTTGATACAGACTATGTACTCGAAGATGATGATGCAGATTTGGTCGAGGGTGTTGAGAATGCCCGTACTGGAAGACCAAGGACTAGAGATGAGGCTAGGAGCAGTTGTGCTGAGAATGCTCGTACTGGAAGGCCGATTACTACATCGGATGTTAGGAGCAGTGGTGTTGATCCAAGCACCAACTTCGAGGTGCACGATAATTCATCAGAATATGCAAACTCTGATTCATTATACTCTGAGCAAGAATCTGAAGATGAAGGAAGGAGGCCTAGGTACCCAGAGTTTAATTCAGAGAGAGATATGGCAGACCCCACTTTTGTGATTGGGATGCTTTTTAACAATGGCGAAGAGTTCAAGGAAGCCTGCAGGCAGCACGGAATTAAGAATAGGTTTCAGCTTTGGTTCCCCTTGAACACACCAATCAAGATTGAGGCTGTTTGTAAGGGAATGGTGGGTAGGAAAGAGAAGTGTCCATCGAGAGCATATGCCTCTAGAGTAGACAGGAAGGATAAATCCAATCACACAATGCAACTAAAGAGTGGGACTTTCAATCACCAATGCAGCAAAGTCCATAAAAACTTCCATATGACCTACAAGTGGATAGGGAAGAAATACTTGGAGAGTTTTAGGAGTGATGCTGATTGAAAGTATCAGGCTATGATGGATGACATATCAAGAGTGATGTCACTCACAGTTGGCAGGATGACAGCGTATAGAGCAAAATGTTATGCCTTGAAGATAATCCATGGTGATGAAAGGAGCCAATACGACAACATTTACAGGTATTGTGTACTCAAATCATATAGAGCAAGATGTTATGAAATGTTTAATGTGCACTAACTATTGCTATTGTTTTTGTTTAACACTAAATAGACATAGAGCTGAGATACTGATAGGGGTATTTTACCCCTATCTTTTAGCGTGATTTATGGATTGATTTTGGATAAAATAAATCAGTTTAGTTACAAAAATAAAGTGTTTTTGATAAAATAAAGAAATAAAAATAAATCTCGTACTTTCAATTTATTTTCCTCATTTTGATTAGTTTTGGAAATAAAATCGTCAAGCTAACTCGGCTCTCAAGTTTTGTATTTCAGGTACGAGAAAGGAGCAAAAATCCACTCCATACGCGGGGCGTATAATCCCCTACGCGGGGCGTGAAACATGGTGTCGGTAATGATTGCCTTATCCGCAGAAGCCATGTGGAACTAACTCAGCATACGCGGGGCATATGCCACACTACGCGGGGCGTATGACACATGTCGGAAATGATTGGCCTAATCCTGAAAGTCAGACTGCATTGTCTCCCAGAGTCAACTCTCCTTACGCGGGGCGTACCACCATATACGTGGAGCGTAAAAGGCAGTTCTTCAACGTAAAAAGATTAGAGACTCTTTTACGCGGGGCGTACTTCAGCTACGCACGGCGTAAAAGCTCCAATTCAAGCAATAAAACTCCAGAGACTCAAACACGCGGGGCGTACAATCCTTTACGCAGGGCGTGCTTGAGACAACAAGACAACGAATTGGTCCACATGCAGGAGATTTCTGACGGAATGGGCATTTACGCGGGGCGTAGACCAATTTACGCGGGGCGTATCATGGGATTTCTGCACCAAATAATGTTGCTCCATACTTGTGCTTTGTGAAATTACAAACTTGCCCTTGCTTGATGTCTATAAATAAGAAGCTCTTGAACTTCATTAGACACCAATTACATACTAGAGAGCTACACTATACTCTTTTCTTTCCTTGTAATTTAGATTCAAATTTTGTAAGTTAAACTCTCCCCCTCGAGAGCTTGTTCTTTGTTCCGGCGTTCCATTGACGCTCCGTTCCACCATTCGTCACCAAGCTCGAGAGTTCCACCTCCACGACCTAGGAGACGGCTTTGAGTCCGGTTAGCTAGTTCCAAGGGCGGATTCTCCCTTTTTACTTGCTAATTAGCTTGTACTCTTCCTATGTACTAGGCTTGGTTGTATTTCATCTAATCACTTTCCATATTTATAATTTATGATTTATAATCTCTATTTCCCTTTATGTGTTAATGTTTATTGCTTGTTTTGATATTGATAATTGATTATTGTGTAGGAGAACGCGATTACCGCCGCCATTCGGGCCATCTTTAGGGAGTTATATAGGTGTTGCTTTACCGAAAGTGACAAACCGGAAACCGTAGGAATTGACAAGCCACGGAACTTACGGGCCCTAGTTTCTAATTCCCCCGCGTTAGACACGCCTTGACTAGGAATCACGTAGTCTAAGTGCTTCACGGGTCGGTTCTACTACACTTGGTCATCTTTGCAAGAGTAAACTATTATCCGTATACATTTAGAGTCATTATTTATCATGGTTATAACTTATCATACTCATCTCACTTCATAGAGTTTTAGCTACATAAATCTGTGTCGCCAATAGTGAGGAATAGTGTGCAATTGTGTCTTACTTAACCCAAAGTAATTACTGCTTAAATAACATGCGAAACCGAGTCGTCTAATACTTGTAACTATAAATCCCGTGGATTCGATACCCGGTCTTAACCGGATTATTACTTGATACGACGGGGTACACTTGCCCCTAAGTAGTCGTGACGTCTAGTAGATATAAAGCACTTAGAAAGACCACATCCATATTTGTAGCGCAAACATCGTAATATACATTTTGTCGTAGAAAAGCACTACTAGCGATACGCCAAAAACTTGATAGCGCGATGCTAGTAGTGCTTTTCTACGACAAAATGTATATTACGATATTTACGCTACGAATATGGATGTGGTCTTTCTAAGTGCTTTATATCTACTAGACGTCACGACTACTTAGGGGCAAGTGTACCCCGTCGTATCAAGTAATAATCCGGTTAAGACCGGGTATCGAATCCACGGGATTTATAGTTACAAGTATTAGACGACTCGGTTTCGCATGTTATTTAAGCGGTAATTACTTTGGGTTAAGTAAGACACAACTGCACACTATTCCTCACTATTGGCGACACAGATTTATGTAGCTAAAACTCTATGAAGTGAGATGAGTATGATAAGTTATAACCATGATAAATAATGACTCTAAATGTATACGGATAATAGTTTACTCTTGCAAAGACGACCAAGTGTAGTAGAACCGACCCGTGAAGCACTTAGACTACGTGATTCCTAGTCAAGGCGTGTCTAACGCGGGGGAATTAGAAACTAGGGCCCGTAAGTTCCGTGGCTTGTCAATTCCTACGGTTTCCGGTTTGTCACTTCCGGTAAGGCAACACCTATATAACTCCCTAAAGATGGCCCGAATGGCGGCGGTAATCGCGTTCTCCTACATAATAATCAATTATCAATATCAAAACAAGCAATAAACATTAACACATAAAGGGAAATAGAGATTATAAATCAGATACTAAGATCAAATCCCGGCAGTAATGTTAAGGGCAGATGGAAGGACACCAAATTTGTTGGAATGTATGTATGTCTGGGTGCACTCAAATCAGCATTCAAGGCAGGGTGTAGAAAGCTCATATCACTAGATGGATGTTGGTTGAAGGGCTTGTATGGAGGCCAGTTGTTATCTGTTGTGGGCATAGATCCCAATGATTGTATATTCCCCATAGCATATGCAATGGTGGAGACGGAGAGTAAGGAGACATGGACGTGGTTTCTGGAATTACTAGCTGAGGATTTGGAAATCAATAACAGTAGCCAGTGGACATTCATGTCAGACAGACAAAAGGTAATTAACATTTGGCACATTGTTTTTGGTTTCATTCATTTGATGATGGTCCATACTTACATTGGTATGCATTGGTTAGGGGTTGATTGGAGCAGTGGAGATGCTATTCCCAGAAGTAGAGCATAGGTTATGTGTACGTCATATGTACACCAATTTCAGAACGAAATTCAAGGGGAAAGAGCTAAAAGATCTCCTGTGGAATGCTGCAAAGGCACCATATTTGGCCAAACATGTGGAGTGGCTAGATAAGATAGCAGCAATTTCACCCGAAGCAAGAGAATGGTTAAGACAGAGGCCCAGTGAGCATTGGGCAAGGGCTTGCTTCTCATCAAGGTATCTGGATGCACACGTATAAATTGTTACTGCTTTGTGTAATACTTGACGTTGTGTCACTATGTAATTGTGTAATTGTGTATTAACAGGGCACAATGTGATATGTTATTGAACAATTTGTGTGAATGCTTCAATAAGTATATTCTTGATGCAAGAGACAAGGGCATCATTACGATGTTCGAGATGATTAAAGTAAAGCTTATGAAAAGAATAAAGAGTAATGCTGAGTTGATGAGGAGGAGTAACAGAAGATTTTGTCTTAAGATTCTGAAAAAACTAGAGGCAAACAAGGATTGGGCTAGACATTTTAGTCCAACCTTCTCTGGTGGTCCTAGAGTACAGATAAATGGATTAGGTGAGCAATATGTTGTGAACTTGGATGATCGTGAATGCAGCTGCAGAAGGTGGCAGTTAACAGGTATACCTTGTTGCCATGGATGTGCTGCCATAATTGCTCAAAATGATGATGCAGAGAACTTTTTAGCAGAGTGCTACTCAGTTGAGACATATTTGAAGGTATATGTACAACCTTATTTGACAATGTGTTTTAATTCGTGTGTATGTTTACAACAATGCCTTGTTTGACAATGTGTTTTAATTCGTATTTACAGGTGTATAGCTTTATAATTGAGCCAACTAATGGCATGGACATGTGGCCAGAAGCAGATTCAAGAATTCCCACTGAACCCCCATCCCCAGTTAGAACAAAGCGTGGCAGAAAACAGAGAGCAAGGAGGAAAGAAGCAGAAGAATTAGAGGAGGCAGCAAGGAAGGGCAAATTGAGTAGAAAGAGGAACATGTACATGACATGTAGGAAATGCGGGGGTAAGGGTCATAACAAGAGGACATGTTCATCCCAAGGACAGCCATCAAGTGCCCCGCAGGTAAAGGTTATGGAAATTGTGTATGAGCTTATATTGAACTTCTAGTAAATGGTGACTGAGTTGCTATTGAATTGATATCAGAGTATGTTGCTATTGAATTGTTATTGAATATGTTTGCAGTCAAAGAGGGCAAGAACTAGTACACCAATGCCTTCAAATGTGCCTAGCACATCTGCACAACCAACCACTGTTCGATGGTTTATGGATGTAAGTGTACCTTTTATGGCATGATTGTGTTACATGTTGATAAATTGATGTTGCACTTTGTTAAGAGCCTGATGTTATTAAAATGGTTGATGTAGGGTTCAAGCCAGAGCATTCCCGCAACTCAATCCGTAACTAATGCTGGTGGACCACAAACTAAGGCACGCACTCAGGACACAAATGATTCAAGGCCAAAGAGGAGCACAAGGAACACTGCAGTAGGCAATACTCAAGACAGCAGTGTAACTAATGATTCAAGCAGAAGACCATGCACAAGAAGTTCCCAAAGGCCATGGCGTTAAGTGTTAATTGTGATATGTTATGGGACCTGTTTTTGATGTGTTCTTGCACATGTTTTTTGGTGTTATGGCACATGTTTTTGGTGTTCTGGCACATGTTTCTGATGAAGTTGTAAATTTTTGGGACCTGTTTTTGATTAGGGTATGTGTATACCCAATAGTGCATTTTTTGGGACCTGTTTTTGTTATGGTATGTGTATACCCAATAGTGCCTTTGTAAATATTTTGAACACATTTTGCTCAATGATAGCAATCTCTGTTTTTTTATCAATGAAAGCAGTTTGTTGGATCATATTATAGTATGCTCAAGTTGATGAATATAAATGTTGGTTTTAAGCCCCATAACAATGTATTTCCTAATGACCCGTAATTATGTCCCATAATAATACCCTGCTGTCAAATGGCCATTCCTATATGTGTACTGCCAAATGACCCATAATAATGCCCTTTGTAAATAATGAACCAAATTACCATTCTTTTTAGCAATTGATCCTCGGTATTGCCTAATGCCACACAATAATGCACACGATAACTAAAACGCATAATTCTGAAAATATTGCACAAAATAATGCACCAAATAACCATTCCTTTCATACACTGTCATTAGAATTCGTTTACATTGAACTACAACCAACAAAAGCACAAAATAATGCACCTAATACCATCAAGTCTATCTAACCCAGCAATATCTTAGAAATACAGCTACCAAGCAAAACAGCACAAAAAATCCCAACCCAGTTGCACATTTGTCCTCTCTTGCTGTCTTTCTCATTTCCCTGGCTCCGGATTAGTGTCATTCCTTCATCTGTTTCTCTTTCCATTGGCAAGCAATTATCATCGTTTCCTTCTCTTTCACAATTCTTCAGTCTCTCACATTCTTTCTCAATTTTATCTAACTTCCGCAGTAATCCCAAGATGACAGATTTTGCCCTATCGTTCATTGGAGGATCCTTCCACTCAAAGAATTTACATGCGTTTCGATTCTGACAGAGAGAACAAAAAAATTAACAGAGCTTAACAGAGCATAGAGAGGACGAAGCAATTTTTTGTTTTAGAACTTACCCCAAAATTCTTACAGTTGAAATATCTTCTCCCTGGGTTTGAATCGCTCCAAGACGTTGACAGAGGTGCTTGGATTCCGCAATGGCAAATCCATCCTCCCCCAAAGTTCTGTCCGTTCTGCGCAGATGATGAAGAAGGCATCTTGGATCTTTTTTTGGATTTCGCAGCCTTTAGCCCTTGCATTGTGAGTACAGGTAAAGCCGCGATTTTTGAAGATTAGGGTTTCCCCATTTTTTTACAGTTCTCGCGATGAAGAAAAACGATGGATGAACGAGGAATACGTAATGACAGATGAAATATGAGAGAGAGAGGGGAGAGAATTTGATTGCTTTTATAATTTTTTTAGGGAAATAAGAAAGGGGGTATTAGGGTCTTTTCGTATTTGGGGGGGCACGTTTTTTTTTGGCAGAAAATGAACTTAGATGACGTGGCAGCGTTGACCATCGTTGACCGGTCATAATAACCGGGTGTAGACTTTAGTGTGAGATCACCTAAAGTTTGTACACTTTAGTGTGCAAAATTAAAGGTTGTACACCACATATGTAATTTACCCCACTAAGCACACATGGTATGAAAAACATGTGCTATGGTGTTCTAATCCTTCCATCTGAAGAAAGCTCATGTCTATGCTCAAAACAACATCATATGAATGTTTCGGTTTCGATATGTTATACCAACTAACCTTTGTCTATCTCATTATAGGACTACCTTCGGCTATCTAAGACAGAAGATTTCATTCAAGCAACTCTGGTTGAAATCTCAAATTATAGGACCACCATTCATATGTATATTTATATCCTGCAAGCTAATGAACCTAGATCCATTGTTACTGCAAGACAGCGTCAATTATTGAGTAAGTTCTCATTTACTCAAAAATTCGCCTCATTCTTATGTTTGTCGCCACAATTAACAAAATAAAGGTAAGAACTCGTGTGAGTGAGCTGCTATTTTGTCTGACATGCTCAATTGCAAACATTAACATATAATATTTACATATACGTATATTATAGGTGATTCAAAAAGACAATTTATTGAAGTTGAAACACATGTCACAAAAGTTACATGTGGTAGAAATATGTTTAGATCCTAAATAATCCCTAGGACCTAATATGTTTCACAAAAACATCTCTCTTGACATGTTTTGTTAGAGGGTCAACAACCATGTCATGAATCGAAACATATTTCATACAGACTTTTTTGTTTGCAACTAATTCTCTAACAAAATGATACTTAATCTCAATATGCTTTGCTTTACTATGAAATCTTTGATCCTTAGAAAAAACAATAACAGATTGACTGTCACTGTTGATTATTACTAGAGAGCTTGTTGTAACAACGGTTAGGTAATCCATGAATATATTCAACCAAACGGCCTCCTAGGCTGCAGATGAGTAAGACACGTACTTAGCTTCCATGGTGGATAATGTTATACATGTCTGTTTCTTGCTACTCCATGAAATTGCCCTATTTCTGAGTAAAAAGACAGCCGAAAGTGGATTTTCTTTCATCCAAGTCTCCTGCCCAATCTGCATCTGTGTATCCTTTAAGTAGAAAATTCTTCCCTTGGTAACACAAAAAATGGTCCGCCATTCCTTTGAGATACCTCAGTATTCTTTTTACAGTATACCAATGAGCTTGACCTGAGTTGGATTGATATCTTCTTACCATCCCAACAGCGTGGCAGATATCAAGCCTAGTGCATAACATTGCACACATAAGGCTTTCAACAACATTCGTATAAGGAATATTTTCCATTTTCTTGATTTCTTGTTGTATTTTGGGGCACATCTTTGAGCTCAGAACATGATCTTTACTCATTGGACTGTCTATGGGTTTACAGTCTTGCATATTGAATTGCCCAAGAACTTTATTGATGTAAGTCTCTTGAGACAAGGTCAATAGTTTCTTTGAGCTATCCCTTGTGATCTTGACCCTAAGGATATATGCAGCTTCTCCCATATCTTTCATCTCAAAACTTGAACTTAACCAAGCTTTGGGTTTTGTGCCTTTTAGGTTTTAAAAAAATAACAGACGGAAAGGGCCAAATTGCCCTTCCTATCTGTTATCAAAAGAAATTAAAACCTTCTCTTTTTCTTTCTGGGCTCTTTCACGCAGAGAGAGAAAAAGAGAAGCTTTAAGAGAAGTGTGGAGTGGAATTTTGGAGAAAATTTCCCAAATCACTCCACACTTTTTCTTTTTTTTTTTTAAATTTCGATTGTCTATCTATTCTCACTTAATCAACTTTCAACTTCCAATTTTCAAGTAAGTTTTTTTGTTCTTTCTTTTATTTTTATTTCTAGGTCTAGTTCTTTCTTTTATTTCTTTTATTTCTAAACTAGGAATTGCTAAATTAGGGTTTAATAGAAGGTTATTAATATATTGTTTATTTAAAGATTATTTAGTAATTACAATTAATTCAGGGATTTAGAATTTCAGTTAGGAAATCTAATTTAGCGATTTCTAATTTAGGGTATAATTTAAATATTTCTATTTACTTTAATTTAAATTATGATATTTAGGTGCTTTGATTAAATTGAATTGATAATATGTTAAATTTTAGGAGGTTTTCATTAAATTGAATTGATAATGTGATAGGGTTTTAGGGATTTTGATTAAATTGAATTGGTGAATTAAATTGGATGGAATTGGATTCAATTGGTGAATTAAATTGAATTGGTGATATTTAGGGATTTTAGTTTAGGGGTTTTGATTAAATTGAATTGGTGAATTGAGTTGAATTAGTGATATTTAGGGATTTTGATTGAATTGAATTAGTGATGTTTAGGTATTTTTAGATTTTAGCTCAATCAACTACTAGTGACTTGTGAATAAACCGGAAAAAAAATCCAAAACAACTTTTTTTATATAAATACATTTGTAATACGAATCAAATTCAGAAGTCATCATACAAAAAAAAGTACATACAATGGAGCCTCCGAGGTTCGAGTCCTGGCTCGGCCACTGCATGTATGTATTAATATCCATTGAACCAAAAATTTCCTTGAATGTATAAAAAAACACTTAATTTTTTGATTAAATTGTAGGAAAAGCAAGAAAGGACTTGCTTGAGATGGAGTCTTTTGGGTTTTAAAAATTTAATTCAAAATTTGACACACCTCTTTTCCTTAGACAAGTTCAGAATATGATGTCTGGTAAAATAGGCCATGGAACTATGTCTATTAATCTGGTTACTTGTTTCTTTTGCCTCTCCTGTGCTTTCTTGAGCTCTGCTCGCATAATCTCCATTTATATTACATGCTCTGCTCTTAATATGTTCATAGATTATTCAATGGAGACCATGTTGTATATGAGATGTTTTGTAATTCTGTCCATAAACCCACGTTGCTTATGATCTAGAGATCCTAAGTAGGCTTCTATCTACTGGTCCAATATCGGAGTAATATGCAACGACTCCAGCATGTTGTCACTAGCACGAGGCCGCAATTTTGGTGTGAGTAGCTGAAGTGCTCAGGATATCCAAAACTGGCTAGATGATAGGTTGGAGTATGAAACTGTTTATCTGAGACATTTCATGAAGTAAGATCCACATTCACTACACCAATTGATGTCTTTCAATCTACAAAGTAGGCTTGATAGGCTGAGTTGGAGCAACCTGAGGAGGATTTAACAAAATGTCAGAGAAGGGTCGGTATACGATGTCCCTTCTCTGATGCTTAAGTTATTGATTTTAGTACAAAGGAAGAAAGTAAGACTTGGAAAGCAGGGTGAAGACACAATTGATTGCGTACCTTATGCCTCTTTAGGAATGACTATTTATAGATGCACATGAAAGGTACCTACTGATGAGTAGCTCTCCACGTGTCAATGTCCGGTTGGTGCATATTTCATACACTTTTGTGCATGACTCCCTTTATCGTAAATCATGACGCTTCTTAGGGATTAAGAGCGTATATTTAAAATCCGGTCATGTGATTAGAACACATGTCTTAACGATTATGCTTTTCACATAAAAACACCTCATTTGTCCACGTGTCCAGCTTTTTATTATACTAAATCAATATGCAAGCATGTATATATCCATTGAACCAAAAACTCCCTTGAATGTATAAAAACACATAATTTGATTAAATTGTGGGAAAAGCAAGAAAGGGGTTGCTTGAGATGGAGTCTTTGGGTTTTAAAATTTTAATAAAGAAAAAGAGAGACAGGAAGACAAAAGAAAGGAGAAAAATATTATGGTTCAATCTATTTTCAACGTCTGCTTTAGAGTGGTTTCATTTCATGGGACCCTTTTTCTCTTTTCTAAAATGTCTTACTTCAAACATTTACCTATCTTTGAATCTTTTTTTTCTTTCTTCTTCCTTTTTGGATTTTTCTTCAATATAATGTTTATTATGTGATCAATTTCTTAAATAAGATTCTCATTAAAAAAATTAAGACCTAATACTATATTGTATAAAACTGATGTTTAAACTCTGATTTTTAATATACAGAATTTGTCGATTCAATCACCGAATTCCGTACAAAATGTTAAGAATTATATTTGACATTTGATACCAGTGTTAAGATTCAGATTCTAACTAACATTTGACATTTATCTTTACATTTGAACCGATGTTAAAAACATCGGTTTTGTACGTTTTTGGCCACGATTAAAAATAGTAATATAATGAGAGAAGAAATTGTAATCAAATATTATCTTTTATTCTAAATAAAATTAACATTATTAATAAGGCAGGGAATTTGAGTTTCTTTAACTTGAAATCAATATTTTATTTTCTTCACTTGGAGAAGAAAATATGGGATTTTATTATTATTATTTGTTACTAAGATTAAAGAGTTAGAGAGTTAGGTTGCATGCAGTGTTCTAAAAATCAGTCAAGGTGATGTCTAGATGGGGATTTTTAGAACACCGTTCCGATTTCTACTAGTCGAATCTTAGGTGTTCCTAGACGGGTCTAGGTGGTCCGAGGCAGTCCTAGACGGCCGTTTTGAAAAATATGACCCTTAAAGTTTTTTTAATTTTTTTAATTTTAAATAAAATATTAAATAACAAAAAAAACTAAAAAAAACTTTAAACTATATATCAAATATATTTTTAAGAATATTAATTTTATTTTATTTTGACTTATATTGTTATAAATGTTATTTTATTGATCTATTTGTTATTTTTTTAAGGACATTAATATAAATAATATTAAAATATTTATGTTTTTCTATCCTAAATATTTTATATTATTAGTTTTACATAGTATAATTCATATATTAATTATATATATATAATATTTTATTTAATAAAAAATAAATAATATAAAAAATATAAATCCGATTAATTTTGATTAATCAATAACGGTACTATCCGTCCGACTAGCGTCTAACGTCTTTTACTATCTTGGTTGCATGCACCAAAAAAATATTGTTTTTCTTGAATTACATACGTTATTTTATTTTCTTAATATACAAAAAAAAAAATATAAAGGGTGTTTGTTTAGCAAAATCAAAGGAATAAGGTATTAGATTAGATAGGTAATATAGGCTTTCATATCATTACGAGACAAGCTTGATCATTCCTATCTTCACTAAAAGAAAATAATCTTATTTATATTTATTGTGTAGGTGAAAAGAGCCTCTTTCTTTCCATAAAATAAATAAATAAAGACTCTTTCTCTTTTGTTTCTTGCCCTTTTTCTATATAAATAAAATGATACTCAATTTTCAACTTTTCTTGATGCAAGTTTCTTAGTTTATTTCTTTCTTTTTCTTTCTATAGTTATATGTAAAATTTTCATCTATAATTACAGTTTATTCAGAATTTCAAGACAGATTTTGCATTTAGCATTTACGGGGAAATTGCGCGCCCAATGCTTACTCTCCACAAAAAAAAAAAAAACATCTATAATTTTTAACACATTTTCATCTATTAACTCATCACGAATTGAACTATAATTGAGGTGTAGACTTTAATTTGTAGAATATCTAATAATGTAATCAGTTGGATCTAAGTTAGATATATATTTGAAAGAAACAGCATGATTATAAAATATTTATGATGATGAGATATTTGAAAAGAATGAAATAAATCCAGCAAAAAGATTATTAGTTTGGTGTCATGTTCAAAATGATGCAGCTCTTAGTGTTTCTGACAAAAGTTATGGTTTTCTCAATTTTAATGAAAAATAAAATAAAAGTGGTCTACAATACATCATCCTCTTATATTGTAGATCTCTCTATTTATATTCTTTTTGCAAGTCTCTCACCTCACCCATTTATTTCTTCTCTTGAATCATGGCATTTTGGTACTGCCTAGCTGTAAGGTACCAAACCTTTAAATCTTTGTTTTTTTATATATATATATTTCCTTAAATTCTTTGTTCTTATTCTTAGCCTTTGCCTTTGTGCACATGCCTATTGAATAACAACACTCAAAAAAATTAAATAAAAATAAAATGTTATGTTATGTTAATGTGTAGCAGCTTTTGGTTTCTTTACCTTGTGCTTTAATTCTTTTATTCAGTGGAAGATTATGTGTGATTATGTTCAAGATTTTGGCTGCCTACTCCCATTATTACCTCTCAATACTTATCTTCCATTTTTTAATTAAGCTTTACCCATTCATTATTTCCCCATCCCTTTTAATCTTTTATCCACAACCTATGTAATTACTATTATCATTTTGGGTGGAGTTCAAATCAGTCTTCATCACATGCACCTTAATGACCACCTAGAATTTGATCATTCACTCCTAAGGTGGAGATTCAAAGCATCACGAGGCTTAGATTTAATAAGCTTAGATCTAACTTTGAATGACCAAATTCACTTGGTCATTAAGATGCATGTGAACATTTCTGCATATACTTCTAAAGGAAGAACAACAAAATTAAATTTTTAACAAGTAAAATTTTGAACCCAAGTAACAAGAGTCATAATACATGACTAACGCCTAGAAACATAGAGAAAAACACATGAATGCTTGCGTACTCCGTCCGTCAAGAACCATTTTATAGTGTGCGTTTAAGGGATGGTTCTACCGCTATCCTATCCTATCCTATCCTCCATATTCATCTATAGGTTGTTGATTTACAACCCAACAAACAGAAGGTTGTGCATTATTTTTTTCCTAATTTTAACTAAAACAACGTTATTTTGATCTAGGTAGGAAAAAAAAAAGGTTGAACTTAGCTTATATATATTGGATTTATCTTTTGTAACTCGCTATTGCGTGTGCCCAAAATTATAAACGTGTAGGAAAAATTTTTATTAATTTTTATGTCAGTGATAAATCTATTTTTTCCAAGAAAATATTGAAGGCAAATTTAGATTTTATCCTTAGTTATATAATATCCCCAACAAGTAAATATCTTGTTTGAACACAAACCCATGTGTTTTACTTTTACCTTTATTTATTTTCCTTGCATTGCATGTATATTTTTGCATTAAAACTTGATAGTTATAATCATTTGTCATGTGAAATTTGATCAAGTAGTGGTTAGTGAGAATTAGTGCATATATAAATTCATAATTAGAGGATAGAAATTATAAAGTCTGGCTGGAGGGTCTAATCAGTAACAAAAATATGAGAATGTGGGGTGTTATAATTATGTGAATAATAATCTCCTCTTATTAATGTAATTCAGCACATAAAGATTAAAACTTTATAAAGCATCCATCAGCCTAGCTTTATTTTTTAGACATGAAGGGCCATGCTTTTCATTTCTTTTAAGTATGCTTCTTTCAGACAAGGTATAGTATCCATTAAGTTAAGCATCAAACACCCTTTCTTATTTTTATGTGTCAACTCTTAGGATTATCATTTAACTTTGTCTCTACATTTTCTTTCCATTTTTTATTTATTTACTAGAATCTCAACTGGGTTTTCAAGTCTACTAAACTTGTTCTGTGTCTTAAAGGACAAAACATCTGCTAAACAATCAGTTTCATCTAAGTATGAATGATTTCGGGTCGGAAAGATCCAAGGCGTGGAACATATACACAAGTTCAGACACAACACCATCCCAGTCCCAGACAATAGACAGAGAAGCACCATGGAAAAATTTTGGAACATCAATGAATGCAATTGCCTTTGGTTTTGTAGCAACAGCTATACTAATATCAATGTTCTTGATCATGGCTATTTTCGAGCATCTATTTAGGCCGAATCCTTCTTTTTCTTCGCCTCAGACGACAAACAGAAGGCGTGGAGAACTCGGATCAGTTGATAAACTTGGAAATCCGCAAACAGTAAGTGGTTAAGTTTATTTCGATTGAAATGTTAGTTTAAAAGTAAAAAGGAAAGGTTTGATTAATGGCATTGGTATGTAGGTAGGAAGATCATATGCATCATCAGATTATTCAGTAGTGATGCCAGGACAAAAGTATCCGACATACATTGCTCAACCAGCTCCACTTCCTTGTCCGAGGGAAGGCATTTTATGGCCTAATCATCGTCAACATAACAACCTTGTATTTCCTTAATTATTACACATATCATATGTTAATGCTATCAATTTAATTGATACTTGGAATTTGGTGTTTATACTTCATCTCTTCTATTTTCTTCACTTTGCTTAAGGAAAGGAAATTTTGTATGTTGAAGATGTAGAGTGGACCAATTCATTCATATCATATCTATGCTTCTTCAAATGTTTATTTGAGGGACATGCTATTTAGGTTAACCTTCACAAATAGTAATTAAAATTTGTCATTCACATTTCCGACTCCATAAAATCAACTGTTATTAGGTCCAAAGATAGAGAGGAGGAACAAGGATGCCAGTGCACTCCCGACCTTCGGAAACCACCTCTCCATCTATCAGCGGAGTACTAATTGCACCATTGTGCATCTATCCTTTTTCCGTTCTTTCTTTTTATGCCACACGCCAAAACAACGTCGTTTTGGCTTAGTAGGGACAAAAATGAAAAATTAATCCGAGTTCATATGGGTTAGGTTTACTTTCTGCACTCCAGACAGTCAAATGTTGACTCTACCACTTTTTGGACTAAATTTACTCACAAAAAAAAAAAAAATTCAATTTTTCAAATTTATTAACACTACTCCATAAACGCTATTGATAAATTTGCTCGAGAGATAGTGAAAAGAGCTTTGAAGCTCAATCTCCACTAACACATTGGCACGAGACAATGATCTTTAACTATGACTAATCAAGATATAGTTTTAAAAAAAACAGCTTACTCATTTTAATATTTTATATTCACAACTTAAGTTAAATAATGTTCAATGTACCTTCATAACTTTTTCTAGTTTTAGGAATTAAGATGTTATGTTTATTATTTCAAACAAAAATCAGTGTTACATTTCTAGAAAAATAAAATTAGATAAGAATATATAATATAATGCACCAATTCAGGATTTTATTTTAGAAATATACATCCTCCATTTTTTGATATAATATAGTGTAAAAAATTGTTTGTTTGAAAATATTTTTATTTTGTAGAATCAATACAAATATTTAATAAAGAAATTTCAATATATCTTTAAATTGATTACAATAAAATTATTAATAATTCAAAATATTTATAAAAAATTAATAAAATAACCTTATAGTTAAGAAATTTAATGATTTTCTTAACCAATGGAAATAGTAACAGTTAATGATAAATGAATTTTCTATATAATCTATATATAATATAAAACAGTAACGATGGAACTGAGGTGTCACTTCCTCCTTTTTTAGTGATAAAAAATTTAATATATTAATTTTAATTTTATTACGTATATTTATCTATAAAAAGATTATTTTACTCCATATATCTAAGAGTACTACAGAATTTAAATTAATCCCTAAAATCTCTCTAATTCTCTACATATCTATATATAATATAAAACAGTAACGATGGAACTGAGGTATCACTTCCTCCTTTTTTTTACTGATAAAAAATATAATATAATATATAATATATTAGTTTTTATTTTATTATTATATTTATCTATAAAAATATTATTTAAATTAAATGTGAAAATCAAATAATAATATTTAATTTATATAACACATTTATGTCAGATTGTATTTTTATTAATATTTCCGTGGCACGAGCCAAAAACTAGTTTTAATTATTTGCTTTACAGTTTATAAGTTTACAGAATTAAGGAAGAGAGGAGGGAAAGAATGTAACTTGAAAATTTGTAAAGAGATATGCTATCGAAATTTCATAAAGGTTTCAGCTTTGCAGATTATGCATGTCTACTGGAGGCTTGCATCCAGTCAAAGTCTCTTTCTCAAGGCAAGCTAATCCACCAAAATCTCATTAAAACCTCCTACTCATACAGTAAAGACTTGGACTTCAACCATATTTTTGAAAAGCTTACGCATTTATATGCAGCCTGTAAAGAGGCTAAATTTGCACGCCGACTGTTCGATAGAAGTCCCCAAAAGCCCAAAAATGTTCTAATATGGAATTTGTTGATAAGGACATATGCTTGGGATGGACCCTTTGATGAAGCCATTAATTTGTACTACAAAATGCTTGAATTGGGTGTTCAGCCCTCTAAATTTACTTTCCCTTGTGTTCTTAAAGCGTGTTCAGCTCTTCAAGCTGTTGAAGATGGCAAGGAGATTCACATTCATGCCAGAAGGTTACGTCTTGATTATGATGTCTATGTTTCCACAGCTTTGGTTGACATGTATGCGAAATGTGGGTGTTTAAATGATGCGGAGAAGGTGTTCGCTGAAATGCCTAATAGAGACGTTGTTGCTTGGAATTCCATGATTGCAGGGTTTTCTCTGCACGGAGGGTATTACGATAAGACAGTGAAATTGATTTTAGGAATGCAAAAGAACTTAATTAGACCCAATTCATCAACAATGACAGCGCTTCTTCCAGCAGTTGCTCAAGCCAGTGCTTTAATCCATGGCAAAGCATTGCATTGCTTTTGTGTTAGGAGAGGCTATATTGATGATGTGGTTCTTGCAACTGGATTGTTGGATATGTATGGCAAGTGCCAGAACATAGCTTATGCCAGGAGAGTTTTTGACATGATGAGAGTTGTCAAGAATGAGGTGACTTGGAGTGCTATGCTTGGTGCTTATGTTATATGTGATTTTATGAGGGATGCTTTGGAACTGTTCCGGGAAATGATGAGGTACAAGGATTCGACGGTAATGATCCCATCACCCGTGGCTCTTGCTATTGTACTTCGAGCTTGTGGAAAGTTAACTGATGTTAGCGGAGGGAGATGCATACATTGTTATTCCATAAAATCAGGCTTCGTTTCTGATTTAATGTTCGGAAATACTCTGCTTTCGACATATGCCAAGTGTGGGATTGTCCATGATGCTGTGAAGTTCTTTGCCGAAATGGATATTAAAGACACAGTTTCTTATGGTGCTATTATTTCGGGATGTGTTCAGAATGGAAATGCAGAAGAGGCTTTACATATGTTCCGTAGGTTGCGGTTGTCTGGGACGGAACCGGAATCTACTATAATGGTAGGAGTCCTGCCAGCTTGTGCTCATTTGGCTGCTCTACAGCACGGCCTTTGCAACCACTCGTATGCTATTGTTCACGGCTTTACAATTGACACCACAATTTGTAATGCGCTTATTGACATGTATGCGAAGTGTGGAAGGATCAATATGGCTAGGAGGGTTTTCGATACCATGCTTAAGCGGGATATTGTATCATGGAATACGATGATACTTGGTTACGGAATTCATGGGCTTGGGACAGAAGCAGTATTGTTGTTCAACAGTTTGGTAGCCAACATTCTAGAGCCGGATGATGTGACTTTCATTTCTCTCTTGTCCGCGTGTGCCCATTCGGGACTCGTGGCCGAAGGTAAATACTGGTTTAATGCCATGCCTAAGGATTTTAACATCACTCCAAGAATGGAGCATTATATATGCATGGCTGATCTTTTTAGCAGGGCAGGGCATTTTGAAGAAGTGCTTAGTTTTATCGAAAAGATGCCATTCGAGCCAGATGTTCGTATTTGGAGTGCCCTGCTCGCTGCTTGTAAGGTCTATAAGAATGTTAAACTTGGGGAACAAGTATCAAAGAAAATTGAGATCCTAGGACACGAAAGCACGGGAAACTTTGTTCTTTTATCGAATATGTATAGCACAGTTGGTAGATGGAATGATGCAGCAGAGGTTAGAAGTATGCAACAGGAGCAAGGTTTTAGGAAAATTCCCGGATGTAGTTGGATTGAAATAGGAGGGGTTGTTCATGCATTTGTTGGTGGAGATAGGTCACACCCACTTTCACCTCAGATAAAATAAAGAACTAGTAGTGGAAATGAAAAGGTTCGGTTACCATGGCGAATCTAGCTACGTTCTTCAAGATGTTGAAGAAGAGGAGAAGGAACAGATTCTCCTTTATCATAGCGAAAAACTAGCTATCGCATTTGGAATTCTTAGCTTGAGCCCCAACAAGCCCATCTTAGTAACTAAGAATTTACGAGTTTGTGGTGATTGTCACACCGCTATAAAACTTATCTCTCTTATCACCAAAAGAAACATTACAGTAAGAGATGCAAGTCGATTCCATCATTTTAAGGACGGAATCTGCAATTGTAGGGATTTCTGGTAACGGTAGCTTATTGATCTCATGGAACCGAAAAGGTTTCAGCAACACTCGGTTGGCTAACCAATTGGGAAGTGACTGAGCCTCCTCTGAAATGCCATTTGCTGGGGGGTTTCGAACTGCTATGTTGTCGGCTTGATATCAATATTGTCAGTGGTCATTCATGGATATGCTGCATAGACCAAATGATTCGAGTTGACCGGAATTGTAGCATGAATCAGGATGCCTGAGGGAAAATTGACATCAACAAACAGTAAGTATTCTAGTTCTTCATAGAAAAGGTGCATTTATAAGCTCATGCTTAGCAGTTGTGAATATTAAGTAGCTTTGCCTTTCTCCATAAATTATTTGGTTTCTCTCATCATTCACTCTATTTTCCCATATCAATGCTTTCAAGAAGTATCTTCTATTTCTGCTGAGACTTTTTATTCAAAAAAGGGAGATCGGGAAGAGAAGTGCTTTAAATTATTTTTTCCTTTTTGGAATCAAATAAATATGAAATTTAATTCAATGAATTTCTTTTACCTTTAGATACAAAATCTAATTATTTTATGGTTATTTGTTTTTCTATTATGTGATTGTCATCAATTCTAATTTTATATGTAAAGCTTGCCTCTTATTTTTGTTTGGAAAAGGCATCTTGATTAAGTCTTTGATCTTTTAATCACACAATGGCTGCTAGTTAAGAAGACAATTGTGAATATCAAATTTGAGTAAAAGCTCGCCATCTATATCTAAAATTGTATTCCTTTACCGTTTGAAATGAAATGTTTACAGTCATATGAGAAACATAAGAATAAGAAGTTAGATTTAGATGAAATGAGAACGGCTTTGATTAGTTGAGTGCTTGATGTGTTTAGTTGAATCATCAATGGCTTAATCAACAAAATTGAAAAATGAAGTGGATGCTTTTCTTTTCCTTTTAATTTTTCCATTTATTATTATGAGAAATCAGAAGGAATACAGAGAAAGTTTCATCTTACCTTTCTTAGGATGGTCTAGATTTGAAATGTTCTTATTTGGGGTCTGTGTTGATCGTTGGCTGAGTCTGAGTGATCCTCTACCCTACAAGGACCATATATCTATTTTCAGGCTGGGAGCAGGTCCAATTCACTCTTTATACAGAAGTATACATGAATAAATAAACTCAAGTATAATTACAAATAGAAAAAAAAAAAAATGTGCCATTGTATTTAACTAGTTGAGATTCAGTGACATAATGGCTAAATTTCTCCAAGTAATTTTCAGAAAAGCCTTTTTTATTTTTTGGAAGTCTGGCCAGTGTGGTCAATGACATCACCAGCAATAAGGGCCGGACGGATATTATGGTTGGGAGGAGCCTTGGCCTCTCTAGCCAATCCAAAAATACATTTTAGTATGGTGTGTAAAGGATTTTGGTCCCGTCAAAATCCCCCCTGTGACTTCATCGCTTTGCAGCCAAATTCCATTATTTAGGGCCTTAAAAACTCAAATTACTGTTTTTGGGGCTTTTATGTAATTTTCCTATTTTCTTTTTTTTCGGATGTATTAGACATTTTATTATTTAATAAGAATTTATTTTGTTTTTCCAAAATTTTTGTTGAATTTGAAAGTTTCAATCAGAAATCATGCACGATTTAAGAATTCGGAACAACTTTTATTCCTGTTGCGTCGTTGGTATCAAAGCCTAACCATATTCACCATGCCTCTAAAGTGACAACCCATGGAGGAGATATACGGTCATAAGGATTTGCAATAGATTGAACATAAGCTTGGACAGCAGGTTGAGCAAGTGATAGTTAACGGATAGATGTTATCATGGATCAGCTGACACGAAGAACGGGCGATTTATTTGTTGAACAGGAGCAAAGAAACCCTAATCTGCATCATAATCATCACAGAAACCCTAATCATGACGGTCGAATGAATCCTTTCGATAAAGAGTTTGATGTTAAAGAGGAAACAGATTATGAGTATTTGAGGCATCGAGGGTTCGTCGTCATCTGCGTGCTGTCGGGGATGATAGACTTTGGGAGGCTGGCATGAGGATCGAGATCCCTGAGTTTTGTGGTTTCCTTTAACCCGAGGAGTTTCTTGATTGGCTAGCCACGGCAGAGGAGATTCTGGAATTTAAGGGTGTCCCAGGAGATTAAAAAAAAGGCCCCTTTGCTAGTCGACTGAGAGATAGAGTCGTGGTGTGGTGGCAACAACTGAGACAAACGAGGGCTCAGATGGGAAAGTCAAAAATTACAAGCTGGGAAAAGATGAAGAAACAAATGCGGACAGTGTTCTTATCGTATAACTACCAGCGAGTGATGTATCAGAGGTTACAGAATATGAAGCAGGGAGGTCGTATAGTTGATGAATACAAAACTGAATTCTATCAATTGATTGATCATGACAACGTGCAAGAGACAGAAGATCAATTATTGGGCAGATATATTGGGGGTATGCGGGAGCAGCTCAGAGAGACCATTAATGTTCTTGATCTAGTGCCCATCTCAATGGCACATCAACGGGTTGTGCAACTTGAGAACCGGTGTACTAGTGGTATCGGACAATCGCCTGGCTTTGGGTTTTCCTCGAGTGAATCTTTCAGAGATAAATATTCAAGCGAGACCACAAAGACAACAGCCCCAGTAGGTGTGGGTCATGGTACTAATAGGAGGGTCGACTAAGGAGGTAGTGGCATAAAGTGCTTCGCATGTGGTGAGGTGGGGCACATGCAGGCTAACTGTAAGAGGGTAGGTAAGAAGGAGTTGTGTTCACCGATGTTGCTGAGGATGATGAAATAGATAATGACCATATGCTTGCTAGTGGTCCGGTTTTTTATGATTGTTCTATTGATGAAGAAATTGTGATAGTGGATGTGGATGTGGGGACTGCACTAGTTGTGAGAAGGTCGTGTTTGACACCGAAAGCTGTTGGAGATGATTGGCTACGGAGCAATATCTTCTAGTCGACCTGGACCATTAAAGGTAAAGTGTGTAACTTCATGATTGATTTTGGAAGTTGTGAAAATATAATCTTTGCTGATGCGGTCCGAAAATTAGAACTCGTAGTTGAAAAACACCTAAAACCTTATAAGTTAGCTTGGTTGAAACAACAGGGAGGTATTAATGTGTCAAAACGGGTGTTAGTCTCATTTTTTATGGGGTCTCACTATAAAGATGAGGTTTTGTGTGATGTCGTGCCTATAGACGCATATCACGTGCCACTGGGACGTCCTTGGGAGTTTGACAAGGGTGTGATCCACAATGGGAAAACAAACACTTACAAGTTTGTGTTTGAGGAAGTGAAGATTGTGTTAGTGCCTAAGCGAGAAGAGAATAAAAGCGGTATTAGTCAATTGTCCTCTGCTTAGTTTGAAAATGAGTTGCATGAGATTGGGGTAGTGTATGCTTTGGTTGGGAGACTAGTAGAGAATGAGGTGGTGGTTCTAGAGTGGTCAAACCGCTTTTAAAGGAATTGAGTGACATGTTCCCAGAGGAGCTGCTTGAGGGATTGCCCCCAATGTGAGACATCTAGCACACGATTGACCTAGAGCATGGGCTTCCTTAGCCAATCGGCCCTATTATATAATGAATCCCGGGGAGCATGGAGAGTTGAGGAGACAAGTGGAAGAGCTATTAGCCAAGGAATACATCCGGGAAAGCTTGAGTCTTTATGTGGTGCCAACTCTGTTGACCCTAAAGAAGGATGGCACATGGCGGATGTGTGTTGACAGTAGAGCCATCAATAAGATCACAAACATGTAACGTTTTCCACATTCTTCGAGTGGAGTACCACCAGATACTTATCCGAGCAGAGGATGAGTGGAAGACAACAGTTAAGATAAGGGAAGGGCTATATGAGTGGATGGTCATGCCATTCAGGTTATCCAACGCACCCAAGACTTTCATGCGCATTGTGTATCAAGTTTTGAGACCTTTTATCGATAAAAGTGTTTTAGTGTACTTTGATGATATTCTGATTTATAGTGTTAACCCGAAGGATCATCTTGTTGTGTTGGGGAGGTTCATATCGTGTTGCGAAGAGAAAGGTTGTATGCAGCAAGGAAAAAGTGTGTGTTTCTGACATCTAGGGTGCTCTTCCTAGGTTATGTTGTGTCTGATTTGGGGTTGCAGATGGACGAGTCTAAGTGGAGGCTATGAAACATTGGTCGAGACCCAACACCATTACTAAAGTTAGAAGCTTTCATGGGTTGGCGTCTTTTTCTCGGTGTTTCATCCCTCACTCCAGCAGTATAATGGCCCCTGTAACTGATTGTATGAAGTAGAATGGCAAGTTTGCTTGGACAGACGAGGCAGAAAAGGCGTTTGAGCTTATCAAAGTGCGCTTAAGTTATCTCCTATTTTAGTCTTGTTAGATTTCTATCAGCCTTTTGAGTTGCATTTTGCTACTTCCAAGCTGGGAATTGGGGTTGTTTTGAGCCAATAAAGTAGACCAGTGGAATTTTTTAGTGAGAAGTTGTCAGGTGCCAAACTTCGGTATAGCACCTGTGATGTTGAATTTTATGATGTGGTGCAGGTCATCAAGCATTGATGTCATCATCTATTCCAGCAGGACTTTATCTTGTACACAGACCATGAGCCTTTGAAGCATTTTCACATCCAATATAAAGTTTCTGCGAGACATTCCAGTTGGATTGCGTACCTTCAGCGGTTCACTTTTATGGGGAAGCATAAATCAAGAGTGACTAACAGGGTAGCTGATGCGTTGAGTAGACGAAGAGGGTTGTTGACAAAGTTTTCTACAGAGGTACCTACTTTTGCTTCCTTTGCAGAGTTGTATGAATTTGATCCATATTTTTCTAGTGTATTAGCAACGGCTCAAGCAAGAGAACGAATAGATTTTTATATACATAATGGGTTCCTGTTCAAGGGGTATCAGTTATGTGTTCCAGATTGTATCTTGCGGATGAAGATTATGCAGGAGCTGCATGGCGAGGGATATGTAGCGCGAGACCGTACTTTATAGTTGGTGCAGGCTAACTATTTATGGCCTACAATTCGAAGAGAAGTAGAGAATTTGGTGCAGAGGTGTCGGGTTTGACATGTGTCTAAATGAACAGCAACAAATGTGGAATTGTACATGCCACTACCGGTTCCATCTCAGCCTCGGATGGACATTAGCATGGGTTTTATGCTTGGATTGCCATGCATTCAGCACAGATGATGCATTTTATTTATGTGGTGGTCGATCGGTCGTTTCTCTAAGATGGTGCATTTTATTTCATGTGAAAAGAACACAGATGATGTTAAGGTGGCACAGTTGTTCTTTAAGGAGGTTTACAAGTTGCATGGCTTATCGGTGTCTATTGTTTCTGATCGTGATACCCAGTTCCTTAGCCATTTTTGGCATAGTATGTGGAAGATGGTGAATGCGAGTTTGAATTTCAGCAGGCCTGCCATCTGTAGACAGATGGGCAAACTAAGGTTGTGAAACCGTTCTCTAAGGAACCTACTGAGATGTTTGGTTGGTAAAAATGTGAAGAGCTGGGATTTGAAGTTGTGTCGAGCATAATTTGCTCATAATCATGCAGTTAATATGAGTATTGGTTTTAGCCCGTTTGTTGTATTCTATTCGGTTGTTCCTAAGGGGGCACTTGATCTTGTGCCTTTACCGGACAAGACAAGAGTTTATGGGAGGGCTGAGACTTTTGTGCAGCGCTTGCAGGAGGTACATCAAGCAGTTCATGATAATCTGTTAAAAGCTTCCAGCAAATATAAGCAAGCAGTTGTCATGTGGAGTTTCAGTTGGGAGATTTTGTGTGGGCTGTTCTTACAAAAGATAAATTCTCTACTATATAGTATAACAAGTTGTCAGCCAATAAGATCATTGAGAAGATTTATTTGAATGTGTATCGTTTGCAACTTCCTAGCCATATTTGTACTGTCAATGTTTTTAATGTCAAGCATCTGATTCCAGTTATAGATGATTCCATTTATAGGTGATTCCCCCTGATGATGACAATTCAAGGCCGAAATATGTTCACCCAGAGGAGAATGATGAAGTGGATGAATTCGCTTGCAAGTTTTTGAATAAATATGACCACAAGATTTCATGATGACTTGGCGACTGGATTTTTGCGTTTTCGGACCCTATTTTGATTGAAAACTGGCCAACGATAAAAACTCACAATCACTCTGACTTCCGTCAATTTTCGCAAATTCCATCGTTTATAGCCTCAAAAACGCAAATTATTGTTTTTTGGACCTTTATGTAATTTTTCTATTTTCTTTCCTATTAGACAAGTTATTATTGAATAAGAATTTATTTTGTTTTTCCCAAAGTTCTTATTGAATTTTGAAAGTTTCAATCGGAAATCGTGCGTATTAAGCATGTTTATTTGTGCTGCATGAGCAGTCTAACCAGTAATCCCCTTTCAAAATTCGGGCCCTTAATACTGGAGAATACCTAAAAGTGTCTTAAACACTAGAGAATACCTAGAAGTTTTCGAGGAATAACCCTAAAAAAGTCTAGTTTTGCTGGCCCGATTCACCTATCAGATTCTTTTTGGAGTTGTTGGGGAAAGAGAAGCTCATACCCAGGCAAGATCGAACAACAAGGAGCACTCAACTACCAATCTAGTTTAGTAGTTGTTTTTTCTATTAGTTGCTCTCTGATGGCTTCATCTTCAACAGAATTTCTATTTGAAGTAGGGGCTTCTAAGTATCTGGAATTCTTATATTAAACACATGGTCTTCCATGTCACTTGAAGGATCTTCAATTCACATTATTATGACCTTGCTTAATAAATAAAATGGTAGAGCCTCTTATAATATGTGTGCATCCATATTACACATAGCAAAATATGTATATAAGATCATCCATTTAACATGAAAAAAAAACATGTGCTTTTAATAATTTCCCCAAATTAAGCACTCTAAGCCAATTCCTCAATTTCAACTACCCAGATATTTCCGAAGTTTAAAAACCTATATCAGTTTTTGAGCCAGGTTTCCTGGCGTATTAAACCTAATATTTACAATAGAAAAATGGTTATGAATGAACACTCAAATTTTGGCAGTCTATTTTGTCGTATTTGAATGCTTTATTAAAGGACAAGTCCAATATTTGAAAGGTACAGTTCCAAAATAGTGCAATTAATTCGATTTATATTGCTTCTCTCTCACAATCTTGGAGCAACATTTGCAGTCTTCGCTCCCCTAGTATTTGGTTTCATATTTGAGATATCAGCAAAATATTATGGGGAAAAAAAAAAGATAATAATAAAAAAATCAATCAACATGGCTACACCATTTACACGTTAAGTTGAGTTTCTTGCCTTTCTAGCAGAGCAACATTTCCTATTGAATTGTTACAATTAAACATTTATATTCCAAGAGAGCCATACTGCTGTGGCAGCATACGCTATGCTCGTCCCCCTGATAGAAGAATCAGGATGTAAAACTCTTTTTTTCTGATTGAAGACACCAACTCCAGGAATCTACATTAGAAGCAAAATTTAAATTACATTGCAAGAAGAAAATATCAAAGTGAGCACAGTATTACAACAATTTGCCAACCTCTACCAGTTGCCAAATCTAAAGGAACCTCTTTCTGCATTCACAATAATCTATAACTTATGCCGTCATATCTTTCTCTATTTCTTGGTTCTTTTTGCTACTTTTCTTGTGATTCCCATTTTTCACTCAGCAATAAAAATATCTACTAGTTTTACGGCTCCAAATCTTCTTCATCAGGTACTACTAGAGTCAACAAGGAATACTTAACCCGGAGGGAAATCCTGCCTTTCTCAACAACTAACCTGGCCCCAGAAACAACCCAATAGCCAGGAGTTTCCTGAGGCCCTCTTGTCATTTCTGTTGTGTCAACAAACTTAAGAAGCTTAGGGACTTGAACAGGCACCGGAGGACCCCCAGGGTACACGGCTGAATTTATGTTCACATCCGCTGGTCTGGGAGGTGGCTTCTGAACTGCTGTGAAGTGATGACTGATTAATGTTGATATAAGGCCAGATTTATGAGCCAACCCGGGTGATCCATCCCACTCTGGATGCTTCACAGCTACTGCTCCCAACACAGTTGAGAATCTCAATCGTAAGAAGAGAATGTTTTTAAACCCAGAATTCTCAACTACCAACTGTGCTCCCGTTATTATTGACAGATCCTCGTTGGACTCCACAGGAGCTGTACAGACATGAGAGAAATTCTTCCACTGAACTTTCTCATAGAATCTACGATCATAGGACTCCTGGTGGAAATTACCGCTTGGATCATCTGCAAGTTGGAAGACTTTCGGAAGAGAAGAAAGGTGCTGCAAGTGTATGGCTAAGCGATTACTTCTTTTACCTTCTAGGTAAAGCCGAAGGCCTGTAACTGGCCTCTTACCAACATCAACCTGTACAGGTAATTCATGTAATCAGGTTTTAGCCAAAAAAAAAAAAGTCAAAAAACAAGATAAGAAGCTGCAGAGCTAAATTCTAATAAGCTGGTTCCTGCAACCAGAATAGCTGCTGGCCTTCATTGATAATAACTTTAACACGAATAATACTATTAAGGAACTTTACTAACATGAGTAACTGGCAAAAAACTCTGTGAGACCATATGTTGCTTCACTCTAAATTTTATTCTGCTTGAGTAACAATTCCACCGTTATAGTTAAGATCCCTTTTTCTTAAATAAGCAGTGCAAGCTAGCTAACGAGATTGATTGGAAAATTTTATGAATTCCAACTTTGAACTACTGAATGCGGATTTTCATATATTATACTTTTTGTTTATGAAGAAGACGGAAATAGGCCAAGTACCAAGTTCAATATGCTATAACAACAAAGGGTGTCAATCGACTCATGTAAAACACCCTCATTTCAAAAGTTTGGGAGCTTCAAGTTAGATTTCTCCTCCAAAGATCCGAACACAATAATATGGTTTGAGTGCTTATCCAAATGATGCATGGAATGGAAACAAGGAATTCAGATAGTCTGATAATGACAGCAACAATAGCACGTATAGCTGTAATCATTCAGAGACGATGTATCACCACATATGAAAGCATAATATGTCCATCTAGATATGCTTTTTTTTATATCAAAGCACTAACGCTTTGCAAAGAGTGCAAAATGGAAATGAAGATGATATGAGGAAAGTCAGATAAAGCTTTCCGCAAAAGGAAGTAAAAGGGGGGGAAAGGAAAATCATTTAGAGACGATATATCACCACATATGAAAGCAAAACATGTCCATCTAGATATGCATCTTTTTATATCAAGGGACTAACACTTCGTGAAGAGTGCAAAACGGAAATGAAGATGATCTAAGGAAAATCAGATAAAGCTTTCCACAAAAGGAAGTAAAAGGCGAGAAAGAGAAATGGGAGATGAAAATTGTTCCTCGGACCCACCATTTTCCTTCACAATTTTGGTGGAAAGTGAATTTGAAATGATGAAAACTACAAATTAAGCCATAATATTATTCTATTTGCAAAAAATAATAAGAGAACATTTTAAAATTTTCAATGCTTTTATTTATAAAAAAAAAAAGGGAAAATTCAATTTTACTTCCAAACGTTCCCTCATTTTTCCACCAATTTTTATTCCTCTGGATTTTTCTTCACAAACTTTGTTGAAGTTAATAAAAACAATGATCACCATGTCAGCAAAAACTAAATAAAAAAAGTTAAACATAAGCAAGAAACTTTAACGTTCATAAAGAAAATAGTCAACAGATCCAATTTTCAACCTTCCCAATTTTTCATCACAAACTTTGAGTAATACAACAATGATCATTGATCATTTATTAAAGCAAAAAATCAGTTAAAAAGTTCAGTAAACCTGGAAGTTCATAAGAAAATAGTCGATAGACATGTTTTAAAGAAAATTGCGTCTACCATAATGGAGATTGATCGTCATTACTATTATTTTATAATTTGCCCTAACTTCTTTTTTCCTTTCTTTCCTTTTTCATTTTATGCTGCAGGGCACATGAGCTATTTTCCACTGATATATACATACAGCAATATCTTATTCAGATTACTGAATTCAGTTAAATGTATTTTATACTGTTTCATATTACAGCAATAAAGAAATCAACATGGCGTGGCATATCTGAACCCTACAAATGCATTATTAGGTGAGTGCACGCACATAGAAATTCTAGTCATCTATGAGCCATAGCCCATGTTAAAGTTCAAATTTTTACTATTAAGGTAATGTAATATTTAAAAACCACATAAAACTTTCGCAATCAAACTCTGATAAGAGAAGTGGCCTTACTGGAGTGGTGTTAACAAACAGCTTAGGTCCCAAGAGACTAAACTGTAACGATGAGGTACTTTGTTGCTTCCTTTGTGGGCCAAGGGGAAGATCACTGAAAACCGGTGCCCATTGCCTTGGTAGCTGAAATTCCAAAAACTGGTGCAGCTCTTCGATTGGCGGCTTATCTGGTGAGAATAAACAAATTGATAAAGTAGCCTAAGAATATCTTACAGCATAATACGTAAAGGATTTAACAGATCGGAAACATGTTTAGGGATCTCTATATGCATCGGACAACAATGATAAGCAGGCCTTGAGAAAATTCAACAGCGTCTGTGACTGAATGCATTATGTAAAAAAAAAACATGCAATTCAGTTCGGAGATCAATTGGGTCATAATCAGGAATAACATTGATCCATCCAAATTAACTAACTGAAAAACAGTTTTTACTCACATCTTAGGTAAAGATTTATGGCATGGCTCAAGAATCCACTCCCTGGGACTCCATTCAATAGAGATGTAATTGGGATGAAGGACATTGAGATTACATCAGGCTCAAATTGAACAGTATGTAACCACTCACTATGGGATAGCCCTTTATTATCATTTCCACCTCTTCTTTTGTAAATTCTTACAATATCCTGCCATTAGAATAATTCAATGAGAATGACGTAAAATGGCTATTTTGATAAAGAAAACCCATAGATCTGCAAAGCCCTTCAATGGGCTTTTACTAAGATATCAAGATTTTATCAAGAGCATCAAAATAACTATATAATATCAAGAATAAACATGTGTAACAAACACACCTCCTTGTGAGAATAAGAACTTGAGGGGCTGGTATCAGCAAACCTCAGCCGCTGCTCCCTGATTTCCATCTGAAACAAAAATGATTAGATAAGATGCCTAGAATAGTTCGTACCAAATAAGCATTTGTCATCTATTTTTAAAGAAAATGTAGATATTTGAGGATCAAAGGAGTAATGGTTCATCACTGTTGTTATACCCAATTACATTCTGCTGTTGTAGCCATTACAATCACACACTACATTTTCTTTGCCAACAGCTCATGTTTTATGCAATTCACAATAGGAAATGACACATTGACGCCTACACCCTAAAATGACTATGCTCCAACAGGCATTTAGATTCCTAGTTTTACAGTCATGAAAATGATCAAATACTAGGCTGATGAGGATTTTGCAGACAACTGTAATCAAACAATGGCCTTAATGATTCCATTAAACTATCCTACACCAAGAGATGATTTTTTCTTTCGAAGAATCAATTTCAACGATTATGATGGCCGCGTATATTCTTAATTTCATAAAGTGACAATCTCATTTCTCCAAAATGTATTTATTATTCTAGTTCTCGAATTTTAATTAATGAGAACTGGCATCTAATTTTTTCCCCCTTTTTTTCATGTAGAGCCCATTGACATGCAAGCTTAGCATCCATGAATTCCTGAACATCAAAAATTACCCAAAAAAATTTATGAAGTGCATGCATAGACCAGTAAGCACCCAATTCAATGATCTATCAAAGACAACATTGTGATAATGCCCAAACTGACATCAGGATAATATCAGTTGTATATCGATTGTTAGAGCATAAGTCAATGTAATTGTTAGAGTATAAGTCAACGTAATTAATGAATAACATGCATAAGGCTGTTGAAGGGCTGTTGGGGCATGCTTAGGCTGCTAGTAGGGTCAGTATGTCTCCTTGACTTTAGGAGTAATATCAGGAGCTACTACTTGTATATATATATCTGTGTATTGTTCCCAAGTAAAATATATTCATGTAGGCTCTTAATCTACATGGTATCCCATGGATTTCTCTGTATTTTCATGGTCTGTTACATGGTATCAGAGCCTAAGGTCTAAGGTTTCTGAATTCTTTTTTCTGGGTAGTATTTCCAGAGTTGTGAATTTAAGCAATAAAAATCTCTCCAAATACTATCATGGATACATACCAGAGCTGGAGACTCGTCCCGGAGCTGACGAGAGAATAAAGTGGTCCTGATCTACTTCTCCTAAGACTTTATCTGTGTATGATGATCTCCCTGCTCTAGATTCTCGGGGCGATTCTCGACACTCAAGGCGGCTATGATTGTTATCGCCTTACTTTATGCTTTGTAGTTTTAGCTTTATTGACTTTTCTACTGTAGAGATTTTCCAAACTTTTTATTCCTGATGTAGTTTAGACGACAAAATAGTTGAGTCTAGGATACTCCAAACTTTGGGATTTTATACATTTTTGCATACCAAATATTTTAGTGCTATTTGTCACAAAACCTGATTTTTCGTCTTTTCTTCGTGATTTTCAAATTTTTCACTTTTTGGACATCTATAATGAACTTGCACTTGTGCTGAAAATAGTCACCTTAACTTGCACTTGCACTGAAACTAGTCACATTGACTTGCACTTGCACAGAAGTTGGTTACCTTAACTTGCATTTGTACTAAAACTAGTCACCTTAATTAGCACTTACACTGAAACTAGTCACCTTAACTTTTGCAATGAAGCTAGTTACCTTGACTTGTACTTACACTGAAACTAGTCACATTGACTTGCACTTGCACCTTTATCTCAAAAATTGTCTATAAAGGTCTTCATTTTTTCCTTGAGATTTGTGCCTAACAATCATGACTGACCCTAAAACTGATGCTACCGAACTTTCATGCGCAGGATTGAATGGAATACCCCTGATTGGCCTCAACTTGCTAAGAAATATTTGCAAGGTGCCAAAATAGATCCTTTCTTGAACCGAGTTGCTATTACTATTTGGGATCACGAGTGTCATGTTTTTTTGCTTCGGTCACCAAGAATTATGTCTTCTTTTGGAAGAGTTTGAGGTTATTATGGGTTATCACTTTGCTTTACCTCCCAAACCTGCTTTTCCAGATCTAGTTTCATCATATCCTAGACTGATGTGTTCTCTTCTTAAGCTATCTGTAGCGAAGGTTTCATTCTTTGACCGACCTGAAGCACTTTGTTAAGCTACCGAATCTTCTTGATCACATTCAGAAGATTTCTCCTTCATCTCCCGGGTTCAATAACTCAGTCGGGTTCAAAAACTTAGTCAGGTTGACTTTGCTCCCAAAGATGAGAAATGGTTGCCCCCCTTATCCCACAATTCTGATGGAGACACTGCTGAGTCTCGATGAGTGCAAGAGGGGTTACTTCACGTATTATTCACTTCTTTCCCTACTTTTCATCTTACTTCTTTTCTTCTCATTCCTTTTTCTTTATATTTGGCTCCAAGAGAAGCTCAAGATGATGAGTCCACCTATTACTCAGATTTGATGTGAAGGTTTGTCTTTTGATCAATGGAAAAAGAAAAAGTACTCGGATTGTACCAAAGAGATATCATGTGGATGTGTCCATGGTGGAAGTTGAAGCATGTGTCTTCAGAGGGGCAGAAAGGTGTCCTGTGCGGGTCTCCGTTCATCTTCTTTTTATCACCCACCTCGTGTTTGTCGGCAATACAATGTGAATCAAGTCTTGATTACTGATCTTGAGAAGATTGAGGTTCATCCTCTGACTGCCCCTGACGTGACCAATTTAGAGATTAATTGGGATAGGTGTCTCACCACTCATAGCTGCCGATCCTGGCCTGGTTACACTTCTAAGGCGTCTGATGTTTGGCCAATTCCTGACTTTATTCCATATTTTAAGGCTACTTTTGCTACTGATGACTCATACAATGAGAGAATGCTTCGTCTGAAGGCCCAGATTGATCCTGTGATGCGCTGACGAGCTTCAAGTGGCAAGCGCAAGAGAGCGTAGTGATTCATCTTGCTTGGCTTATGGATGATGACATAGGATTTTGAGCTTGACCACTGAACCCCATGATAGTATTTGAGAGATTTTTTAGAGTTGTATTGCTTAAGCTCTAATAGCTTAGTGCTAGGATTTTGGAGTATGAATCTTATATAGTTGGATCATCAAACTTGAGTAGGAATTTTGGGAGTTGTGGTGAAACACTGAGATGTTTTGAGAGTTAGAATAAAATTTCATGTGAATTTTTTTGGCAGAAGTAAATAAAAACCATGATGGTCTAAAAATGCACATCAGTCAAAACAAGACTTAATAATAATAATAAGGGTAAATAATTACCCTAATAAATTATAATAATGATACGTAAAATAAAATATATTGTTTATATCTAAAATACTTTGCTTATCATGGTAAATAAAAAAAGATGGAAATGCGGCACAAATGATTTTGGCTGAAGGCTTTACTTAGCAAAAAAAAAGTAATCGACTAATAATAATAAAAAAAATTACGGATTTTATATTTAACTGAATTTATGGTGGTTGAAGGAAAGAGATTATATCAACGATTAAAAAATAGAAATAAAAAAAATAAAGCGAAAATCATGGGAGTGAGAAAGAGGGTGGAATCAATTGATTCCTTAGATAGAGAGGGGAATAATTGATTCCCACATAGTAGGGAATGTGATTCACACTAATAGGTTCAATTGATTTAAACAAACATTAACAAAAGGAATCAAGCATTCCCATTCCCATTCCATGCTAAATTATGATCATACCAAACACCCCCCTAAGATTAATAATTCACGTACAGCTTGAACAGCTCTTGCAGATATTCTTTAACATCTAAAAAGGCTCTATTTTTTAAATAAAGCCTTGAAAACTATATTCATAAAGATTACTTAATGGATTTATATTATCATCTATGATGGGTTCCAACTGATAATAATGTTTATTTTAGATATGCTACGTTCAGCAAATTAGTCCGCTAGGTTTTTTGTTGGAAATTAAACCAGTGATTCATTCGAGTACTGTTGACAAATAAAAATTCAATGCTCAAATTTAAAAAGAAAAGCATAGCATACTTAACAAATGTAAAACAAACCTTGTTATTCTGGTAAACTTGTTCAGACGCAACGCTATACTGTCCATTGGTATCTAAAAACCTCTTATCAGCAACATCCTTCAATCTCTTTTGTATATCAGCTGGTTGAAGAACTGAAGAATGTTGTTGTTTCATATATATGACATCCTTCCCACCCATCTTCACACCAGCAATAATATGAGTGCCAAATGTGTCAATAAACCTAGAACAGCAAACTTACAGTGAATAACTCAGCTTCAAAAACAATACAGCAAGCTTTTGAACATTTTAAATGGTACGTTGGTGATAAATTTTCTACCTCGTGATGTAAATATCAAGTTAATGTACACATAAATGAGTTAAAACAGTAGCTTAGACTTTTGATATTTATCAAAAACTGCATAAACCAAATTTCAACATTTCTTATATAACCATCATTTCTTATTTACCAAGTTCTTTGCAATAAAACAGATAGAGAAGTTCAATTATATTGCAACAATACAAGATAGAAGACCAGAACTAACAGAGGCTTCATCTATTTCTTTCTGCAGCATAGTCAGCTGAAAACATATGCAAAAGAGGACAGCATTTTAAGCTCTTTGTAAAGTGTTGATCATCAATAGCATCTATGAAGAATGTTTTGCAATCAGGCTTAACCACATACTACCTTTTTTCTGAAAGTGGCTATTTATCAAAACTTTGTAAACCTTTGTCAAAAGGAGGAACATATTATGAAGTAGCCTTTCAGAGTCATCTTATATTAATTTGGCCTAAGCTTTTGATATATATTATTTGAACTTTTAAACGTTCTGGATGAAGAAAAGCCAAAGAACCTTATCAGAAAAGTTAAAATTCGGCTGAGGTGTGAAGTTTATAATCTCATCATTTGACTGAAAATAATTGTGAAGACTTACTTCGCTAATGCTGCAGGTTCCCATGATGAAGGGACAGCCTTCTTAACAAGATCACGAAGTACCATTTGAGACTTTTCTAATGCAACTGTATAAAGTGTAATAAATACCCCATCAAAAGCAAGGGTTTTGGTGTTAGCAGCATCTTTCTGCCAACAACCTGTGAATTCAAACATGGTATTGAAGAGACCAGAGGGAATTTTTCCGGTCAATGACATTTCCTGGTTAAATTGTTCTGACATCTGTGATGAAAAAAGAAATACCATAAGATGAGAAAAAGGGTAAGTATCAGACACCCACACCCAAAACATTGTGAACATTTTACATGTGCTGATTTTTTGAATAATGGTTTTTCTGTAGAGTTTGGACACTTGATTCGCAAGAATGAAACTCAAAGAAATTGACGAGGGCCCGCACAAGCGGTCCAATTAGGTAAATCAATAGTTCAAACCGCACTCAAAGGTAGGGCATTTCCCATCTGTTTCCCTCCTTTTCTGCTAGGATCGCGAATCCTGTATTTTACACTAATTGACATTCGTTCTCTTAATTGAAATTTAACTACACAGAAAAAATAATTGGAATAATTAATATTCATAAAATCAAAAAGAAATCAAAAAAAATTATCAGAATTTAGAGATATGACTTAATTAAATTAATTGAATGAACAGTTTATAAAAAGAAAAACAAAATGAAATTTTTCTCCCATTTAAGTTGGGCCAGCCTCTTCCTGGGATTCCATACTTCGGGCCAGTGCTTTTTTTAAAAAGAAGTCCAGGAATGTGCAAATTGATAAAATCCGGCGGGCAAATTGTTTTCATATCAAGATGCAAGCAGGTCAGGAAAAAAAAAAAACACAGAAACGATCCTAAACATCTAGCAGTTTGGCCAATTCCAAGGACCAAAACCCAAATAGAAAGATGAACCTTACATCTGAAGTGCTAGAAACCTTGATTTCGCATAGCGACTTCTTCCAGAGGCACTCATAATGCAGAAGTACCAAATCAAGCATGTGATATAATGTTTGGTCTGTACAAAGAATTGTTATATGAGAAGCATGCTGCATCTCCAATTACACCAGTTCATTAATGATGCAAAATTCCGGTTTATGTTAACAATGATGAAGAAAAAAAAAACAGCCCGCAGAGAAGCCAAGTGTCCAAAAACGTATATTGCAGCAAATGCAAGAGAAAGCACAAGAATTACCTATTCTGGTTCTGGCCAACTAATAGCCAAACCATGCAGAAGAATGGTGAAAAATAAATTTCAATCTATATAACTGAAAAACCAAATTAAACAGTAATCACTAAATAAAGAGAAAGAAAGAATTACTTGCTGAAATGAGAGAATATCCGACTTAAACCTTGTTCGCTCCCCTTTATCACACTTGATTGATTTTGGTACGTTTTGGATCGAAATCCCACCAGGCAAAACAATCTCTCTGCCACCACCTTCATCAATCTCAATTAACTGTGAATCCTTTGCATTTCCTTTGCAGTATTTCAGTCTTAAATCAGCTGTGATATCATATCCGCACCCTATGGACGCAATTGCAATCTCAGCTGCATCTGGCGCAGGACATCTAAGTGCCATATCTCTGCACTTCACCGTCCACTGAACCAACCCCTTAATATATTTCAACACACACATAATCAGCTCTTAGCCTCTAGCTTACCAAAATAAACACATTTCAAGAGTTCAAAATACAAGTGCATCTCAAATTAAGAAAAATCATGATTTGAAAGGAAAAAGAAATTACAAGCACCAGCTAAATTCGCACATAAACTTCATATAAAATACAGAATAGTACTTTTTAGTTCAACCTTTAAAGTAGAGCAAGTACAGATAAACTAATCATGAAAAAATGCATACAAATTTCATTCTTACACCTTTTTGCAAATACAAATTTGACACATTTGTCACAAAAAGAAAATAACAAAGCAGAATAAAAAGAATTATACATGATATCCAAGACACACATACCTCAGGATAAACAAAAATTTCGTAAACGTTTGAGTATGAAGCTGATCCAAGTTCTAGTTCATATTCAACTAGAATTAGGAAAAATTCCAGGCATTATTTGACTTGAAAACAGATCTAATCTCTTCCATATGAACCAATAGATGCAAACTTAAGCTAAAATTGAAGCAAATTCTGTACATTGCAGGCATAGGATGGAGACCAGGCTTTCCTCCGACCGTGTTCTTCTATCAGCTCAGATAAATATATAGACTAAGGTGGAAGTAAAGTGAAATTAAAGCACATAAAAGAAAGCATCATGAAGAACTCCTTGGTCAAGTTGAGCTTCAACAAACCGCTAGATTTTCAACCTCTGATTGCTGAAAGCTGTAGGCAGACAGTTTGTCAAAGGAACAAAAAGAAAAGGAAAGGAAGAGAGAGAGAGAGAAACCCTAAGCAGAAGAAAGAAAGAAAGAAAGAAGGTGAAATGCGTAGAAAAATAAAAGAGAGAGGAGGAGGAAGAAGTAACATAATAAATAGTTTGACTAAAGTTTGAGATTCTATTGCCATGTGAGCGACTGAGAGAGACTTCACTCTCTTCTTCCTTATTTAATTATATTACTTTCTATTTTTACATCTCAAAATCACACACAGTAACTCAAGATTCCTTTTCTTATTTCTTTTTTCTAAAAAAAATAATAATACAAAAAGTCGACCCAAACTTATCGTCGTGTCTCGCAGTCAAACAAGGATTAAATCATTTTTCAAATAAAAAAACAAGGTCTAAATCACGTATTTATAGTGTATTTGGTGAATGTTTTAATAAAATTTAATGGGTTTTAATAAGGTTATGAAACTTCATTTTGATTTTGTACAAAATAGTGGCTTATCTTGTTATAAAAGTGTGGATTATAATTCTTAAAAAAAATGTGGGTTATAATATGATTACTACATAGATAAACTGGTTACGTGTTGTTAATGGTATACGAAAAGACGGTTCTGCGGCGGTTCTCTACGCCTTCCCTATCTAATTAGGGTTTGTCATTTTACGTCCCTGTACGAGTTTTGTTCTAAGGTTCCCCTATTAAATTAAGGTTTTGTCAATCTACGTCCTTGGACGTTTTTGTGTGATTTTCAAACGTGCGATCGATGGAGGGGATAATGGATAAGTTATCGATTGTGGAGGATGAGCATGATGAATTAAGTTTTCTTGGGGAATTACTGAAAGTTGGAGAGCAAAGATCCAATCTAACTGCGATTGGCAGGTTTTCAACTGACAAATCTATTAATTTCATGGCCATGAAGAATAAGTTGGTGGAACTATGAAGATCGTGGAGAGGCATAGCGATCTCTGAGCTGGAGGATAATCGATTTTCTTTTGAACTTTTCCATGTGGTTGATCGGGATCGAGTGGTGGCGAGTGGTCCATGGTCTTTTGATAATCATCTGCTTGTTTGGGATGAATGGCCATCAGATATTCCTTTATACTACGCTCCCTTTTGTGGTTCAAGTTTATGACCTTCCTGCGGGATTTATGTCTGAAGTCACGGGCAAGCAAATCGGCGATTTCATTAGCGATTTCATTAAGTACGATAACAATAATAGTGTGGGATGGACACGCCTATACATGAGAATTCAGGTATTGGTTGACATTCGGAAGCCACTGAAAAGGTGTAAGCGAATTAAGAAATCACAAACTGAAGGCATTTACATTTAGTTCAAATATGAGAGGCTGCCTACGTTCTGTTATTTGTGTGGAATGATTGGGCATTCTGAACACTTTTGCAAGAAATTATTCAAAGAAAATCCAAACAATGTGGAGAAGGAATAGGGGGATGGTTGAAGGCTCCATTTTGAGGTGGAGCATATGGTGGTTCTAGGTGGTTACGTGAACCGAGCATCGGTGGTGTAGGAGCGTTGGGCAGCTATAGTAAAACCATAGTCGTGCAGCCTTTGCAGCAAGAAATCTGATCCCTAAGAATCCCTCAACTTCTGGCACAAAAAGTGGGATCTCCATTCTAAAAAAACCTACCCAAACCCTCAAGCCAACAACTGTCACATTTGAAAATATTTCTCATGCAAATATTCCGCCAGGTTAGCACAATGTTGAAAATGACATGGAGATGGGGTCCGCTGAGACAAATGAACTTGAGTTACTTGAACAGAAAAAAGGAGAAGAGAAGGTATAGACTTGGAAGTGGGTCTAGGCCTACTCATATCGGAAACTTCAGCAAAGACAAAAAGTTTCTTCTCATATGAATGCAAATAAAACTAGCTATCCCACTGAAATAAAGGCGAGGCATGTCGATCGGGCTCGTCGGGCCCTATGAATTGTTTAACTTGGAACTGTCGGTGTCTGGGGAACCCGCGTGCAATTCGTTCTCTTGGTGATCTTCTTCGGGCAGGAGGATTTATAGTGAGATAATATATTTAATCAAATTTTAGAATATTTAAATTATTTACTCCAACAAAAGACTCATTTTATTGGCAATATACATTAAAATGCACAAATTAGTTTCCGTCTAAACTCTTATTTGTCAACCGTGGGGAACTACTGCTCGGTCGAGGGGAAGGGGAAGGCTTGGGCCTACCTATCCCGATAGGACCTCATAAAGGAACCAGAGCTGTTGGGAGGTTCTACCGAGCCGAAGGGCAGCACTTCTATACGTGATCGTAGTATATCACGTCGTCTCATCCCCACTCGGTGAAATAGACATGTCTGGGAAGATATGGACTACCTACACCCCAGTTTAATCGAAGGTTCCGTTTTGAATCGGCCTGGATCATGAAGGCAGGGCTCGATGAGCTTGTTAAGAGAAAATGGGTTGAAGGTGGAACCGGTGTCGTGCTTGTCAAGCTTGCTACTTGCTCATCCTCGATAGAGTAATGGGGAGGTGACTTTTGAAAGAAATTTTTGAGAAAGATCGAAGGGTGCAAAAGGAGCCTTAACATGCTACAAAACAAAATTGACCAAGCTCCATAGCTTGGTTTTTTCATGCAAAAAGAGACTTGAATTTCTGGCTGGGTATTGAAGAAACCTTATGGAATTAGCATTCAAAAAAGTTTTAGCTGAAAGGAGGAGACAATATCACGAAATATTTTCATGTTTGTGTCAAGGATAGAAGAAACCGGAACATGCTTCATCAGTTGCACAGAGAGGACGGGATTTTACACACATACCATAGCATCATGGGTAATATGAGTAAATCATACTTTGTTAATATCTTTGTTGCCCCTATTGGGAATTCTTATGAGTCTGTGAACATGGTGCCCAGGCTTGTTACTGATGACACTAATAATTTGTTAACCGCTGACTTTGTAATTGATGAATTCAAATCTACAGTGTTCCAAATGCAAGCTGATAAATCCCCTGGTCTGGATAGTTTAAACCCGGGCTTTTTTCATCATTATTGGGATTTGATTGGGGTTGAGATTTTCTATGCTTGCAAGGGTTGGCTCGATAGAAATGAATTTCCTGCTACATTGAATGATACAATCATTGTGTTAATACCTAAATATGATAACCCTGAATTGATGACTGGGCTTCGCCATGTATCTCTATGCAATGTCTTGTATAAGATAATTACTAAAGTGTTAGCTAATCGATTGAAAGTGTTGCTCCCTGATATAATTTCTGAATCTCGGTCTGCTTTTGTGTCGAGTCACTCTCTTATTGATAATGTGTAAATAGCTTTTGAGTCTATTCATTATATGAAGATGAAGAAAATGGCTTGGTAAGTGAAGTAGCTTTAAAACTAGATATTAGTAAGGCATATGATCGAGTGGATTGGGGCTTCTTGAGAGCGGTGATGACAAGAATGGGTTTTCATAATAAATGGATAGAATGGATTATGCTATGTGTGTCCTCGGTCTCCTACACTGTTTTTAGTGGTGGTTTGAATATTAGTCCGATTAGCCCTGTTAGAGGCCTGCACCAGGGTGATCCCATGTCTCCCTATCTGTTTATCTTATGCTCTGAAGTGCTTTCTAGGCTTATTCGGCAAGCCAGAATTACAGGTTCTTTGCATGGGCGCTGCGTTAAAAAAAGGTGCCTCTAGTGTTACTCACTTGTTATTTGCAAATGATAGTTTTCTGTTCTTTCAGGCTAATACAGAGGAGTGTTGGGTGATTATTGATATCCTTGCAGAGTACGAAGCCACATCCAGACAAGCCATAAATCATGTAAAATTGGCCATATTTTTTAGTTCAAATGTCAAGCCTGGCGTTAAACAATTTATCAGGTTAGCTCTTCGTGTTCATGCTCCTTTGAACACAGATCGCTATCTCAACCTTCCCTCACTGATTGGACGATCCAAAAGCATGGTATGTGGTTTTCTCAAAGAACGTCTGCATAAGAGATTTAATAGTTGGAGTTTCTGGTTCCTCTCAATGGCAGGTAAAGATGTGTTGTTCAAATCAATAGCTCAAGCTATCTCGACTTTTTGTATGAGTACTTTTCTTATTCCTCGTTATATTTGTGATGATCTCCAAAAAATGATGAATTATTTTTGGTGGGGTTCGAAGGATAATGGGAGAAAGAACATTCATTGGTTTAAGTGGAACAAGTTGTGTGATAGGAAGGATAAGGGTGGTCTCGGGTATAGAGATTTGCATGACTATAATATCTCGTTACTTGGCAAGCAAGGTAGGAAACTATTTCATAATCCGAAGGGAAATAGGCAAACGTAGGCGCAGCGGAATTATAAATTTTTTACCTATTTTATCTATTTTCCTTTTTCCCAAGATCCGTTAATCGTTATTTCATATAAGGAGAGATAGAAGGAAATACCTTTTGACGAACTATCTACCGTTGCTAGCGAAGTGCCCTCAACTCTTAATCCGAGTTCACGAGCACAAAACAAAAACACAAATCAAACGATATTAGAACTCAATCGAATAATAACAATCAAGATAGATTGCCTCTAATTAATCAACACAAAATCAAGGAATAAAAGAAAGAGATGAAATCAATTGATTCGGAAGCAAGCGGTGAGAAAACGATCCACAACTGTTGGGGTCGATTTTTGCACTCTCCGGGATAGATAGGCTTGGCCGAAATTCTCAATAGCAGGGGGTTTATATAGCCTCTCGTATCTAAACCCTAGTTAGATAGAATTAGGTTATTGAATAAGAGTTATATTCGGAATAATACTCTTATTATTATTATCTATAATTATATCTAAATATAAAGATAATAATAACTTGTTGATAGGATAATAATTAGGAGCAATTTAATATCAATAAACCTCCTAACTTATTTATCCTATAATTAATTTAATTCATAATCATAATCTAATTATAATTGTGCGAAATTAAATTAATTTCTTATGTGTCCCTACACATAAAAAAACGCCCATAATTGGGCCTTAGTGGACTCAGTTGGGCTTCCGTCAATTAATTAACATCTGTTTCTCTTTTGGGTTCCAAGTCTTATGTGTGACCCATTAGGTTCTTATTGCTTCTAGTCGTATACAACCATTAAATTAATTTCTCAAAATTACATTTAATCTTTGTATAACGGAATGAGTACGCGAATTGTGATTGGCAGATCCGAAACATTCTCCCAGAGCGATAAGAAGACAGGTTGATTCCGTCGTTGACCTTTCCGTATTAGTTACAGTATAATTCGATCCTTTATCAACTACATCTTTGAACAGAATCTTATGACTATGGATTATGTCAAGTCACATATAGCGAGACGTTCATTTTACTTGTACAAACCGAGACTCCAATTAGATAGGTTAAGTGAAATCTCCATTTCAAGTCTTAAGCTATCACCTTACAAGGATTTAGAGTCAAGTCTTCCACAAACGATCCTTGGACGTATCCCTCATTTATCAAGAGTGACAAATGTTCAATCCAATGTTAACTACCCTATAATTACTTCATGTGATACCCAACGTTTGCCGAACACACCCCAGAGTCATCCCTGTTATGGATCGTGTTAGAACATGATCAAAGCATCACATTCCATAATCCAGAATCACTAATTAACATTCCTTTGAGTCTTAAGATTACTTATACCTATTAATACCAATGAGATGAACAGGTGACAAGGATAAATCTACACATCCTGTTATCTCAAGTCGGGCCTCCAATCCTAATGAACCCTTTCATTGGATCCATGTAACTATCCAGATATCTACATATCTGAAGCTTGTGAGATCAGCTCTCTATCTCGACAGAAAACATTGTTACATGCAAGTCTTAACAGTGTTATGCCAATCCCTATTCAAAACATAACACTTGACTTGTAGTGGTTTTAAGTTTATTAGTTTATTATAATGTTTTGTCTCATTTCATGCTTGTATGAACACTTTATAATCGCTTTAAATAAACTTAGGGATTTCCTTTTATTTAGACTTATTTAGTTCTTTAAAAGTGGTTGCCTTTATACAGTTATGAAACTATATCTTATTAAAACAAATGACATAAAGAACAATTCATTTACAGCTGGTTTATATCCTAGAACAATTGTCTATAGGACACAAAACCCCAACATCTCATAGTTTGATTAGCTGAATCTTTAAAGCAAAATATTTTGCAAATGGAGATTTTCTTTCTTTTGAATTAGGCAATAATCCTAGTTATGTTTGGAAGAGTATATGGAGTGTGAGGGAGGTCCTATCATTGGGATTGAGATGGAACGCGGGTACTGGAGATTTGATTGATATGTGGAATGATCCATGGTTATTATATGCTCCTAATTTTTTAGTGCAAACTGCTTGTATGTTGGGCTTTGAAGGTCTAAAAGTGCATGAGTTTATGATGGAAGGAACTAGAATGTAGGACAGAGGCAAACTTGATATGCTCTTTCCTCCTCATAAGGTGGATCTAATTAGAAAGATGGTGATCCCTTATACAACTCGAAAAGATAGGTTGATTTGGCACTACACTAAAAATGGTCTATACTCTTCCAAGTCAGGTTACCATTTACTGGCTAATAGAAATCAGCCTCAAGCTTCTGTTTCTGTTGAAGGTTGGGTTGGACTGTGGGATCTGAAAATTCCTCTAAAAGTCATTTTCTTTCTTTGGAAGCTTTGTTTTAGAGCACTTCCTGGGATGCCCATACACTGTTAATTGTTGGGCATCTGCTGGGTTTACCGCCCTGTCATGTGAGTTTGATGAGTTAGGTGATTGGTTCTTGAATCTGTGTGCTATGAAGGATGGAGTGGTGGTTAGGAAAATGGTTATTGTTCTTTGGGGTATTTAGCAACAGAGGAACGTCGTACTGTGGGACAGGAGATGTACTCAGCCTCATTACACCATGGATATAGCGATGTCTTTTCTCTCCAACTGGAGCAATGCACAAGAAGTTTCGAGAAAATAGCCTAATGTTGCGACGGTACGTCTTGATCAAGCTCATGCGCGCTGGGTTCCTCCTATTGCAGGTCAAATTAAATGCAATTTGGATGCTCCAGTTTTTCGTGAAGAAGAAAAATATGGATATGGAGCAGTGTTGTGAAATCATGCAGGGGAGTTTATTGCGCTTCGCAGTTGTTTCTACGATGGAGTAGTGGATGCTCGCCTATCAGAAGCTATTGTTATACATCATTGCATTACATGGGTGAACTCGATGTCCTATTACTCATGTTGTGTTTGAAACTAATGCCTAAGCTACAGTGAATAGTCTTGTCTCTAATGCTCAGGATTTCTCTGACTACGACCTGATTATCAAAGACTACCGAGATATGTTATTTTCTAGACCAGGATTTTCTATGTCGTTTGTTCCAAGGTTAGCGAATGGGGTTGCGCATGCTTGATAAGTCCAAAGTTTACGTATTATTGCATACATCTTCACGTTTATATTCATACGTTTAGCTTAGTTTATTAAGTGTTTTGGAAAGATTTCACGTAGTTGTTTATGATTTGAATAGAAATAGGTTAAATACGGGTGACAGCTTAATATAAAGAAATATCAACAAGACACGAGCAAAAGACAGGAAAAGAAGTCTGAATTAGGGGAAAATCAACTGTCATTTCGTGACCCATCTGTCACGTTCGTGACATGCCTTCAATTCACCCCGAGGGAAAAATCATCTATCGCGATCGTGACCCCTGTCGCGATCGTGATAGACAAAATTCACCACATTTGTAGTTTTTCCTTGTCAAGAACGTGACACCCCTGTTTCGTTTGTGACAGGTATTTCTAGAGCAAAAAGACATGATTTTTCATGCCTGGAGCACGTCCTTTTGTCTGGATCAACGTTTCTCTTCGCTATTAGCTATGTGTGTTCATCATACCTATATGAAGGGGTATTATATTAAAAGACATAATCTTTCATCATTTATAAAGAAGAATCTTTCTCTCCATTCAACATACAGATTGATAATTACAGAAATTTACAGAAGACATTCAAAGATATACTGAAGTTATCAAGTTACAAATATTTCTAAGGATTTAAATCTAAGCATAGAAGGAAGCAAGATCAAGAGATAAATTTTCTCGAGATACAAAGAATAAGATATAATAGAAGAAGACGAACCTGAGGCTTGACAACCCTACAAAGACAGTAAAAAGGATTCACAACCCCTATACTTTCATCTGTTATAGTCTTTATTCCCTGTATTCTTTACTTTTGACATATGACCAACAATATCAATACTTGTTTATCAAAATCAAATCAATTAAATGCAAATTATTCTATGTTCATTATCTTATTTCATTATTGCTTTATGAATGTTCTAGAGAAATCCATATAAGCAAGACATAGGAATAGTTATCATTTTGAAGCTATAAGAGATTCAGTTCATAAAAGTGAATTTTATAACATTGTTTACTTATTCCGTTTTTAATCATTAATTCTAATTCACTACAATAGGTCGAGGAATTAGAATTATCTATCTAAAAACACTTAAGTTATTTAATCCTGAATTGAGAGATTGGATTAAATCTGTAATATCTGATACAACTACAAAAGATTGAGAAGTATTAACAAGGTTTATAATTAATAAAACCTTTAATGTATCCCGAGCTATGCATGGAAATGAATCATAGAAATTTAGTTTAGATTTTATATTTACGTACAACAAAACCATTTACAACTTAATCATTTTCTATGAACAAAAAAAAATGAATTAATAAATTAATAACTCTTTAACAGTCAATAGTTTTCCATACGGGATCAATATCTTTTATTACTACAAGCGAAACCATGCACTTGCAGAATTCGTCCAACAATGCTATCGCTCATAAAGCTCTTTCCAATGCTAGCTCTTTTGTTTTCAGAATTGGTTAGAAAGCACTTATTGTAAGGATTCCACATCTTATTAATAAAGCTTTTTTTTCTTTTAAAAAACAGGTTACGTTTTGGAATAGTAAGTTGTCGGCTTGATACCTCGGTCAATTTTGAATTTGTCTCATTTTATTATTTAGCCTCTTCTATTTAATAATCAATTTATTAGCCTCTTTGACACAAAAATTTCCATACATAACATTGAGTACACCTCCCAATACACCTTCTTTATCCATTCCAATACATCTTCTACATCCTGTTGTGAACTCTTCTGTCATTGCTTTGAAACAAACATAAAAACCTAAGGGACACAAAATGTTACATTTAGTGAGTTGATGAGCTAATACGATGCACACGGTGATTTTGGGGGCTAATTAATATCATGTAGGTACATAAAGAGGCACAAAGTGTTGCATTGTTGAGTTGGAGAGGCTGATAGGTTTGACACAAAGTATATAAGGCTAAATGAAAAAATGAGACAAGTTCAGGAGGCGATGAAGGTATTAAGCCTGAATTGCAGATAAAAGTGTCTAAGCAGTCTACAAACTAAACCATAGAATAAATTGTCAACCCTCTTTTTTTTATTTTACTAAAATGATCAATAATATTTTACAAAAAAAAAAGGATCAATAATAACATAAGTTAGTATAAATATTGAATATGAATTATATAGAAATAGATATTTAGAAAAATTATCTACTTATAATTATAATCCAACGATTGTCATTTTTCTCTTACCATGTAATGGAGATGTGAGATTTCTGGAGTTACCTTTCTGTTGAACGCTCCTCCTATACTAGGACCGATCCCTGGGAACACTATGACGTCCAAGTTAGTAGTGGAAAATAATGTAACTAGAGAGAGAAAGTAAGTGAGAGAGAGAGAGAGAGAGATCAGATCCTCTTTACTTGTGGGGTTGTTTGCCTTATATATAGGCCTTGAGTGCGGGTCGGGTCTGGGGCAGACATTTACCAAGGTTGTTGGCCCTTGCCTCCTACTTGTTGGGTTTCGCCCATATGCCTTATCAAGTAGCCCCCTCATTTCGGTCGGGAGCTCTGAACCATTGTATGTGAGGTTGTCAGATGGTAGAGTGGGTGTGTGATACAAATCAAATCAATTAAACTGTGTTGATACAAATCTAAATTCAACAATATATATGAATCATACCTTGAATGCATGTACTAATCTCATTAGTTGATATGGAATGACGTTATCGATCTTTCCTTTACTGAAATTCTCGAACTTTTTTTTAACGAACAATTAGTTATAGCCCTTCCTATGGTTCTATACGTCTCCTCCCAAACAACTACTCTCCATAGAAACTCATCAAACAACTTAAGAAAGTTTGTGAGGTTGATGCTATTATTATTGACATCAATAATGAAGAAGGTGTGATGTATAACATACAACATCGCCATGAATATTGCATTATAATCTGATTCGTCATCCCAATTTGTGTTCTTGAAAGCTTCAAATATTTGTTTATGAGTTAAGCTCCAACTTCCTTCAAATTACATATCTCTCAATATGTTCTTCTTCTTTAAATTACTCATCCTTTTCAAAATTGGTTTCATATCACCAAATCTCAACCTGGTGATAAGTCTGAACTCCCAATTTCTAAATTTGAGTTCAACTACTTTGGCGTTGAAGAATATCTCTTTATGTTTCGGTTTTAGTGGAGTAATTTCTCTAGTTATTACACCATGGCATATGGGAGTAGATAATATGCGCAGTTCCATATCCACCAAATGTCCGAAAGAACTCATCTTAAATATTTCCATTTGATTTTTTAACAATTTACTCTTTACTTTCCTTATTACCTCCAAGTTAGCCTTCACTGTGATTAATGCTTTTGTATTCAAGGTAAAGGGATACTTGAATCATTTGATGCCTTTCAAACCATCATCTAGAGGCACTACTCTCTTTCTCTTATTGGAATCATTCTTAGAAGAATCATTGGTTGAAACCTTCGCATTATAAAAAAATGGCATTTAGTGTACTAGAAACAAGAAAATAGAAATATTTCGCAGTTAACCCAACTGCGAAAGCAAACAAATTTAAAATATTTCGCAGTTGAAGTAACTGCAAAATAGATGATAAAACTGAGACAATTGTATTTGCGATTCCGACAATCCCTTCGCAGTGGATGAGACTGTGAATGTACTCCTCCACTCAATTATTTTCGCAATGATGAAAAACCTTCCGCAGTGGAAGCAACTAAGGAGAATTTCCTCCGCAGTTGCTTCCACTGTGGAAGGTTTTTCATGACTGTGAAACTATCGAGCTGTTGAAATAAGGGTATTCATAATACATTCAATCACACAAATATATCCCAAATAAGTTTTCAATGCATAAACATGCTACTCAACATAACTCTAACCCTAAATCGTACGAAAAACTATACCTGTAAACCCTAATAAACCCCAAAAATCACATGATATCTTGTTATTAGATGCAAGGAGAGTAAAACTTACATTCTTTATGACCCTTGAACTTGATGCAAAAATATGTCGAAAATGAAAGTCAAAATCACAATATTTGTTCGTAGCAGAAATCGCGTTCGGACCGGACCGCCCGATCGAGCCTGTCCGGTTATTTCAATGCTGAAATAACCGAAGTGACCCAGGGTTGGACCGGGACCCGACGTGACCCCGAGTCTTTACAAATAAAAAAAGAGTGCGTTTGAAATGTTAGGCGGGCTGGCAATTTGGATTTTTCGGGCGGGCGGGCTATGTTCTGGAATTATAAGGCAATGAAAAATAAATTGTAAAAGGGGTCAAAGTTATGGAACCTTACTATTGTGCGGTATTCGCGTCGCCCACGTCGTGCGCCCCTAACCCGATGGTTAATCGTTTGCACCCCCTGCACGTGAGAGAGCCTTTTTCCTAGTAATTGGTTAAAGGCTTGTAAAGCCAATTTACTTATAAACTAGTTAAGTTTCTTCTTTTCTTTCCTATGTGGGATGTAAATGTTTAATTTCATTTTATCTTCTTCCAAACCATTTCAAGTGGTTCACTTTGAGCATCAATTTTTCATTCATCATTTGTCCGTTTTGAGTTTATAATATATTTTTAAAAAGATCTTATGGCATAGAATACGTTGATATATTTCAATTTATTCGTTATATATTTAAGACTCAAATTAACAAAAAATAACAAACCAAAAGTTGTTTATAATTTATTTTGGATATATATAATGTATAAAAATAATTTTAAATTAATTATATATATTTAATGTATATAAATATTATTTATTTATTTATGGGATAAGATATCAAAATAGGGCTAAGGTTTTTGGGGAAGTATCAATTTAGGCTCAACGTTCAAAGTAGCACCAATATAGGCTTAACGATTATAATATAATATCAATTTAGGTTTAACGTTTACAATATAGCATCAATTTAGGCCTCACGTACAAAATAGCACCAATATAGGCTTAACGTTTATAAAATAATACGAATTTAAGCTTAACGTTTATAAAATATATCCAATTTAAACTAAACGTCATAATTAAATTAACCATATTATATTTTTTTCCTATTAACTTTATATGTTATCTTTTTATTTAGTTCTATTTTCTTATTTATTATATAATACAATTAATTAGTTTTCTTGCCCATTAAAACTTTATATTTGTTTTTCATCAACCATTCCATGACTCTTAAATTTCATGGCTAATGTAATAGTGTTCAAAATATTGTGGATATGCAATTACTTTTAGTTTGCATATATTACATGAGCCATGAAATTTAAGAGTCATGAAATGGTTGATGAAAAACAAATATAAGGTTTTAATAGATAAGAAAACTAATTAATTGTATTGTAATAATTCAGAAAATAGAACTAAATAAAAAGATAATATATAAAGTTGATAGGAAAAGAATATAATATAGTTGACATTTAGCTTAAATTGTATATATTTTGTAAAACGTTAATCTTAAATTCGTATTATTTTGTAAACGTTAAACCTATATTGGTGCTATTTTGTACGTGAGGCCTAAATTGATGCTATGTTGTAAACGTTAACCCTAAATTGATATCATGTTGTAAACGTTAAGCCCATATTGGTGCTATTTTGAACGTTGAACCTAAATTGGTACTTTTCCAAGAACGTTAGACCTATTTTGGTAACTTATCCATTTATTTATTACATCATCCGGTTCGACCAATCCGAACCATCCGGTCCGACCAAGTGACCCGTGACCCAGTCATCAATCTGGTTTGATGTCCGGTCCGGTTTTGATAACATTGATAATAAGGATATTTCGGAAAAGTTAACAATAAAAGTGACTAATTTAGTAATATATATTATAATGGATCTAAAAATATAAGTTTATCTCCCAATTGGGTAGTTTTATAATTAGCCTTTATTTAAATGGTAAGAATTTGAAAAGAGTTTACTTAGAACTCCGTATAAGAGGTATAAGAGGGTAAATTTCATCTATGGTGTACAACTTTTACCCTAAATCACACTTTGGTGTACAACCTTCAATTTGTCTCACTAATATGTACGAACTTAGGGGTGACCTCCCACTGTGGTATACATCAGGTAAAAATGACCGGTCAACGCACCACATCATCAATTTTTATTATATCTATTTACTAAAGTGAGACCTACCATATATGCATTTACTAAAATACCCCCTATAAGTTTCTTCCTACATAGAAACAATATACCTCCATCTTCCATTTATTGTCTAAATACTTTCTGTCTCTAACTTTCTCTTTCTCTCTCAAACTAGGCTCATATACCTCCATCTTCCATAATCAGTTGCTGCTCCATTTTTTTTTAAAATTTTTGTAAGCAGCTAGAATTTGAAGAAGAAAGGGCAATACAATAAACTAAAACAAATTTCTCAAGTTATAAAAAAATGCCCAATTCCAACCTATTTAAACCTCAAAATCTAGCCCCCCTGATTTCTATTTGAAATGTGGAAGAAGATGAAGTTCCATTTTGGGTGTCTGTCTATTTTCTTTTTTTTTTTTCAATTAATAGCTTGAAACGACGTTAACCGACTAAAAATAACAGTTCCTCTTTATCCTCCTTTCCAGAATTCGATTTTTCTTCTGCCCTTTATAAGTTTGTTTTCTTCACCAGCTCAAAGATGGTGACCACCAGACTCAACCAGCTGCCACATCCACTTCTTCCACAACCTCTATTATTCAAATTGATCTCCAGATTAGTTTAGTTTTCAATTTTTTTTTTATTTTAAATCCCTAATTCTAGGTTAGTTAGTATATTGTATATGCAAGGGTTTTCTTTCAATTTGTCTTTCATTTCGTTTTTTCTTTCAATTTGGCTTTCAAATTTTGTTTCCTTACTTATTACTTTGATCAATTTGTCTTTCAATTTGGGTTTTGATTCCCAATTGGGAATCCAATACTGTACTGTTTTGCTCTCAATTCATAATCTGTTTGATTCATTTGTTTATTTATTTATGTATGTAGCTTCAATTTCTCTCTCTCTATTGATCCCTTTTTTCTATATGTAGAGGGAAGGAACTCGGATTAGGATTTGATGATTTGAGGTTTTTTTTATGGAAAAATTGAATTTGATGAGTTTGATTTAATCTAGCAAACTCTTCATCGTTTTCAGCTTCACTGGGTAGAGAGAGAATGATGGAAAAAATAGGAGAGAGAAAATGTGAAAAAAAGAGAGAAAGTTTCAGTACGAAAATTGAAAATTCTTAATAGATATAAAATAGTTAAGGGTAAGTTAGTAATTATACATGTAATAGGTCCCACTTTAGTGAATGGATATAATAAAAATTGATGATGTGGCGCGTTGACCGGTGTTGACCGATCACTTTTACCTGCTGTACACCACAGTGGGAGGTCACCCCTAAGTTCGTACATATTAGTGAGACAAATTGAAGGTTGTACATCAAAGTGTGATTTAAGGTAAATGTTGTACACCGTTGATGAAATTTACCCCGCATAAGATAAAATGGAAGGAAATTACACCAATAATCTTCTATAGAGTGGTAGAACGATTTTGATTGATTCTTATGTATTAACGGAATCCTCTACAACGGAACTATTGGGAAAATTCCTAATCTTCACCTTTTCTTCCGAGAGTCTTGTTTCTCCGATCCGAGTCTCGCTTACTTCTCGTCGGTCTCTTCACTGCTTCTGCCTTCTACTAAACAACTTGTTTCCCTTCAGGTTTATTAGAATTTGAAACTCCACCTCGCACTGTGATTTCTCTTTCCATCTCATTTTGTATGTTGCATGTCTTGTTAATTCGGATATTTTATTGGGATAATATATAATCTCATGTGTTTTTATTTTATAATGGCAATTTTTGGTCCGGTATCTTTCTTTTCTGTTAAACATTCGTATTTTGTTTGGGTCCAAACATGGATATCCTAATATCCACCATGTCTGTATATATATAGTTTCAAGATTTTGCTTTTTGATATATATACAAATATAAATTGTGCACTATTCATGACTTTTGCTTGCTTTATCTTCAGATCGATATGGATAAATGTATAGAAATTGCATTAAGATTAGCCGAAGACTCAATGGTAAGCTATGCTTTTCCTTTTGGATTTAAACTTGAATCTCTCTCTCTGTATATGGATCTATGTGTTAGTAACTGTCTGTTTTGTTAATTATCAACTGTAAAACGTTTCAGATGGCAAGGAAGAAACTAGAAGAAGAATTGAGAGCCCAAAAAGAAGAGCAATTGAAAATTTTGGAGGCTGATAATAATGCCAGTAGTGCTAAGGTCATACTAAAAGCTATGTTGCACTTACACTTCTAGTTAGTAGTGATTCTGATTTCGTCTCCCTATCTGTGTTCATTTTCGTTTGTAGGCTATTTTATGAAGGTTATGTTAGAAATAATGTTTCACGTGTACATTTTTCGTGTACCTTAATCCCTTTGTATAAGAACAAAGGCGATGTCCAAGATTGTGCCAACTATCGGGGAATCAAATTAATGAGTCACACTATGAAACTTTGGGAGCGAGTGATTGAACAAAGGCTAAGGAGGACGGTGAAGATCTCGGAAAACCAGTTTGGCTTTATGCCGGGAAGATCAACTATGGAAGCCATCCATCTAATGAGACAATTAATGGAGCACTATCGAAATAAGAAGAAAGACTTGCATATGGTTTTCATTGACTTGGAGAAAGCATATGATAAGGTACCAAGGGAAGTACTTTGGTGGGCATTGACAAGGAAAGGCATTTCGCGGAAATATATTGACATCATAAAGGACATGTATGAGGGAGTATGCACGAGTGTACGTACTAGTGTTGGGAAGACTGAAGAGTTTCCTATTACGATTGGAGTGCATCAAGGTTCCGCACTAAGCCCATTTCTTTTTGCCATCGTTATGGATGAACTAACAAGTTCACTTCAAGATGGTATACCATGGTGCATGCTGTTTGCAGATGATATTGTGTTGGTTGATGAGACGAAAGAAGGAGTGGAGATGAAGTTGGAACTATGGAGGCAAACTCTAGAATCTAGAGGCTTTAAGTTGAGTCGAAGTAAGACAGAATATTTGGAGTGTAAGTTTAGCGGCCGGAGGAGTAGGGAGGCAGGGACAATCACCCTAGATGGGAGAGTTGTTCAGGCCTCGGATTGCTTCCGGTATTTAGGATCTATTATCCAAACGGATGGAGAAGTAGATGGAGATGTTGCTCATAGGATTAAAGCTGGTTGGTCGAAGTGGAAGAGTGCTACGGGTTTCCTTTGTGATCCCGACATGCCTAATAGATTGAAGGGAAAATTCTACCGGACGGCAATTAGACCAGCATTGTTATATGGTACGGAGTGTTGGGCAGTGAAACACTGCCACATCCATAAGATGTCGGTGACGGAGATGCGTATGTTGAGATGGATGTGTGGTCACACGAGAAAGGACCGGGTGCGTAATGAAATAATTAGGACAAAAGTAGGGGTCACATCTATTGAGAATAAAATGAGAGAAAACCGACTAAGGTGGTTTGGCCATGTGAGACGTAGAGCGCTTGATGCGCCGGTTAGGAGAACCGAAGAGTGGCAAAGGGATGTAGTGGTGAGGGGTAGGGGAAGACCTAAGCAAACTTGGAGGAGGGTGATCGAGAGTGATATGAGTTTATTGGGAATTGAGAAAAATATGGTAGTGGATAGGACGGAGTGGAGGGAGCGAATCTGTGTCACTGACACGACTTGATTTTCACGGTTTTATATGATGGTTCATGTTAGCCGACCCCGAATCATTTCGGGACTAAGGCTTTGTTGTTGTTGTTGTTGTGTACATTTTTCGTGTAAATCATTCATCAATGGGTTGCCTCTTTGGATTCATTAGGAAAAGGAAGCAATGAAGGAGTCGAAGGAAGTGAAAGAAGAAATAGATGCCTTGAAAGATCTCAATCAAGTTCTTATTGTTAAGGAGAAGAAGGCAAACGATGAACTGCATGATGCTCGAAAAGAATTAATAGATGTAATCTCTCTTTGAAGCTTTTGTTCAAAATGAAATAGTAGAGGCACTAACGGAACTTACCAATTAATGTCTAATCTGTTTCTTATTATGTATACAGTGTTTAAGTACAGATGAAACAGATAGTATTGGTTTAAAGATGATGGCAGCTGAATTTGACTCTGAACCATTCTATGTTGCATCCAAGAGAAAATATTGTGAAACAGATAGTATTGGTATAAAGAGGATGGGAGATCTTGATTCTGAACCATTCTATGCTGCAGCCAAGAGGAAATATTCTGGTCATGAAGCGATTGTGAATGCAGCAAAAGATTGCTCATTCTGTGAAGACTTATTGCGAAATCCGCACTGGAATCCATTTAAGATCGTAACTAATGAGGACGGGCATATTGTTGAGGTATGCGCTTAATTAGATTCCTATATATTGATAAGCGATTAAGTAGTGAATCATTCATCGGATTCCCATTTGGTATTAATGTGGATGTCTATATAGGAGATTATTGATGAAGAAGATGAGGACTTGAAATATCTGAAGATTGAGCATGGTGACCAAGTTTATAAAGCAGTGAGAAAAGCTTTGATAGAATTAAAGGAGTATAATGCAAGTGGAAGATACCCTGTGAAGGAGCTCTGGAATTTCCATGAGAACAGAAGAGCAACATTACAGGAGGGAATTGCATTTCTAGCCAAGCAGTTGGATCTGCTACATAAACGAATCAAAACCTGTTGGTGTTAGGCATTTTTGGAAGCATGCTGCACCGTCTAAGCTTTCAAGCCATCATCATTGCTAGGCTGGTTTCAAGTTTTGCTCATTTTCTCATCCAATTCGGTGTTGTTTACCTGTTGTCATCGACCTACACTTTTGAATATCTATTCAATTCAATGCTGGCCCGTTTAATTTACTGCGGTTTTGTTATTGCTATTTACTGTTACAAAAAGATTTTTTTTTTTTCTATTGGAAAAAACTGGTTTCCCAAACAATAAGAATTACCTATTTTTGGAAAAAGTTACTTTTCTCACACAATAATTTCCTAACCAAAGACTTAAAACTCTCAGAAGAAGTAAAGATAGTAAATAAACACCTCCTTAGTTATTTGTGTTTTTTTTGTCTTTAATTCTACATCATATCAATTTTGGTCTTTCGTTTTATAACTTTCCTATATTTTTTTTGTTGAATAAAAGTCTATAAGTTAGAAGTCTGGAAGGCAACTGAAACATCTTTCCCAACTATATTGTCACTTTTGGCACACCTCATAAACAAATAGGTCCAAATATTTATTAAAGCAAAGAGGAAAAAGTTCATATAAGAAACAACTGCAAAATAAACAAAGCCCTTCGAAAACAATGAGCATGTTTAGATAATCAGTAGATAACTACGTTAAAGGACATGTGTCCAAAACATTATGACACCAATCAGAGAGCATTCTTAGCAACTATCGTAGTTATAATATCCAACAAAGCTCCTCATCAATTAACAGCTCACATCGAATACCTTGCACTGATCTAGTAGGAGGGGGAAGGGAATTCTGATAACGCATTTGGATCTAGGCCCTCACCTATATGGACCCAAGGCCAATTCAGAGCAGGTTGATATGACCTGCGAAACAAAACCTCACACACTAAACACACAAAGCCCTCGTTGTCACCAATAAGCATAACATTAGATTCCATCTCTTTATATGCAGACGGGGCATTATGGGCATTTTGTCTACCTCCAACACTTATAAATATACCATAACATCATCCAAGAGATCATAGTTTATCTCTATATACTTTTTCTCTCTATTTCACATATTCTCTTAGTGACTTGATCGTCAGAATGTTCCAAATGACCATTTTTAGTACAGATCAAAGAAATCCATTGGGCTTGCTCTTGTTCAGTCTCATACCTTATCAGTGGGTAACTGAATATAAAGGACTGGTTTATGGTCCACTACAAGAAAAACAGCTATCACCGATGGAATTTTTTGTGTAGGAATTACCGACGAAACACCGATGAAAAATATATGTCGGAAATCACCTACACTCTCACCTACACATTCCTATAATGCGTAGGTGATTATTGGGAGGAGTATTCCCTCAACTATCACCGACATTTATTGTAGGTGATTATAAATGTCGGTGGTGATACCAACAAAAATTATATGTGGACCTACAAAAAAAAAATATGTTGGTGAATATAAATATTAAATAAAATTAATTAGAAATATTATTATATTTTTAAATAAAAAAATAAATCATCATATAAAGTATTTTTTCTTTCTTTCTTTGGTTACAGAAACCCTAATTTCCACTCCTCCTCCCCGATAAAATGGAACGCCACCCTCTCTACTGTCAAGCTTCCTTGCCTCTATAAAGACGACGACGGTTCGCACGATACTGGCATCGTTTCCCCTTTTCTTTCTCCCACCAGCGCGGCTGCGCTTGCTCTTCCTCTCACTAGCGCCGTCGTTTCCTCTCTGATTTTCACATCGTTTCCTCTCTAGACTTTCTGTTGGGTCCTGGGCATGTAGCTCTCTTTCGCAGAGCTGAACTGAAAACCCTTGTAAATTTTGATGGTAACGAGGTGCGTTTTGTTGATTTCTGAATTTCATAATACTAAATGCTATGTCTGCCCCTAACTGTTTATATCTTTCTATTGTTGGGTGTTTGTTAGCTTATCATGGAACCTTCTATTTTGATGTTTATCTTGTATTCTTGTTCGTTGAGCTCCTTATAGGTTTGCTGATTTTGTTATCTACTTTTTGGAACTTCCTTCTGCGCCTGTCCCCATCAATGCAAATAGATTTTATTGCTTCTATAGTCCTGCTCTATTTAGTATCTGTTATGGGCTTTATAATCCTGTTATTGATCTTTATCAGGCTGGAAAAGGTGGAGAGGTGGAGAACTTACCCATGATGAGACAACCATTATAGCTGGTGCACTTGAGCTCTCAGAGAAAACAGCTGGCGATGCCATGACTCATATTTCTAAAACTTTTGCCATTGATATTAATGCCAAACTTGACAAGTAAGATTCTCTAAAAGACTAAACTGGAAACTAACTGCTTCTACTAGATAGATTGACCCTCATTACTGCATGACATACTTCTTTTGGTCAGGGAGTTGATGAGTATGATATTGGAGAATGGGCATAGCAGAGTACCCGTTTATTATGAGCAACCTACAAATATAATTGGACTTGTTCTGGTAATTGTAGATGCCTATGTATAGGCTAAAATGAAAGAGGCCACATGTTTATTTTATTTATGTTTGGTGGAGAATTGTGGAGGTTATGCATTGAATAACTTGTATGAAGTGCATTTTCCTGACTTTGAGGTCAAGCATTTATATTTTGTGCATGTATTTTGATTATCTTTGGATGTATTCATCAGTACTGCTGTAATAAGAAGTGAATTTTCCTGTCTTTTAGGTCAAAAACTTATTGACAATTCACCCACAAGATGAAGTACCTGTAAAATAACTTCGCTTCCTATAATGTGTAGAATGTTGACAACTGATAGTCAAGGTGGGATTTGTTCAATTAGACATTGCTTCTTATTATCTGCTTTTGCTCTCTTGTTGAGTATATGTGCCTTTAGTTATGACTTCTACTTGTTAGGATGACTCTGACTAGTAAGCATTCTTGTTTCTAGTAAGCATGCCATTTCAGATCTATTTGCTCCCCTTACAAGATTATTGGCTGTGTTTCGCTCTCAATGCAGCTAGATGTTGATTATTTATTGAAGTCTCAATTGGTTTAGGCTTTGGAATCTTCAACTTGATATTCGTGATTTAATTAGTCATATAGATAGTCAAATGATATGGTTATTTATTTCCTGTTTATTGTACTTCTGCAGAGGTTATCCTATGTGTGGATACAAAAACTGCAAAGGAAGAAGAAGCTGAAGATGACGATGATATGGTAGGGAATTTTTAGGGATCTCAATGAATCAAAGTTCTTTGGCATCCATGAACAGTTCATGGAATTTTTTAATTCCCATTTTGAATTTTTTATCGGTTGCAGAACTTATAAGAAGTCATTCAGCCACGGGAAATGTTGGTCTTATTGAGTTTGTCTTTTTGCTTGTGTCTATCAGTTTCAGAATTATATAATGGTTAGTTTTTGGATAGGCATCTGGAATATATATACATTTCAGCAAAAAGTATTTTTGCTTAGAAGTTAATGAGACATAATTCATGTTTTTATTCAATATTCTAATGAGTTCCTTTTGCATCTGTCTATCTGGGAGCTTCTAGTACTATTACTTCTCTCTTTTTTCTTTTGAGGTGCCTCATTCCGTTTTTAAGTAATGACAATACTCTTTTCAGTTTGAGGATTTTGCAAATCATAATGCCTTTGATCTTCTGGAAAAACACAGCAAGTCTCGTCTCGTTTTTAATGATGATACACAAGTAAAGATGTTCTAGCTTTTTGCTTTGTTAATAAGAGTCTGGTTTATCATGAGACTTCCTCTTATTGGAAATTTTTGTTGTAGTGTTTGTTGAGGCTGGACTTGTTCTGCAGAAGGATGCTAATAAGTAACATGTTTTTTTATTAATATTCCTCTGTTTTGGCATCTCAGTGTTCTTCGTATTCTTTCAACTTGATGGGTGGTGTTACAAATTCTGTTCCAAGAATCTTCTTTTTGTGGTCTGGAAATTTCTCTAGTGGTTGAGAGAATATCTTTTTGTGAAAAACCTAAAATGAGCTTTTTAATGCATTGAATTGATGTTGAAGAGGGGCAGCTAAGTTATAGTCTTTCGTTTACTGCATTGAATCTTCTTTTACACCAATATGATTTCTTTTACTGCATGTTTTTAATGTATAAATGATTTAAGATGTTATCTAATCTATGATATGCTACCTCTTTGCCCAGCTACAATAAATGTTTGGTCACTACAGGGAGCATCTATTACTCGGAGGCTTTTCAACTTTGTTTTTCCATATTTCACATGTTCAAGTTAAAAACTTACTAATTATTTGGCATTGTTTTGTTCTCTTTCTAAACCATAAGATTGCATTATATGTTAAAATCATAACTTCTATAACAATAATTCAGCTTTTACACTTTCTAAGACTTGATATTGCCATATCATTTCATGTTCTACCATGTTAACTGTTTTTTCTTTCTATTGCAAGGTTCTGAAGTTGCTAAAATGTTGGTCAACCAAGATATTTCGTTCTCTTTTGTTCAAATTGAAAGTGCTAGGGCTGTTATGCTGAGATTTGGAGAGAGCCTTAGATGAATGCTCAGAATTCCAAAGATCAAAATCATGTGAGTTTCCTTGTGGTGTTCTTTTTAGTCAAATATTTTTATCATCATTAATTATATCTGCAGACACATTTACAATATTCTTCTTCTTAGTCCAAGTGACAAGAGTCTTAATATCTATCCAAATATATAATATCATATAATAGCTTGTTAATTCGGTTTTCATGAGATTTTTTTCTTTGTTAATTTGTTTGTTTTGTTGACATTCGATATTATTAACATTGATTCATATGTTTTTTTAAGCTGGACTTGCATTAATTTGTAGCATTCACCAAGTGAAAAAAGCATGTTTTTGAAGTTTTATTGGTAAACATGTCCATTTGCCTTGGTGGAATTTACTAATTTAAAATGCAATTTGTAGAATTTACTAATTTAAAATTGCAAGTTTAATTGTAATTGAAATGTTGCAGAACTCTAATTTTTATCCAAGTTGCAGGTTTATATATTCTCTTGCACCATCTTTAGTTAGATTTTATCTTGTAATTTTTTTCCCAGAAAATTGCATATTTCCAGATGAAAATGCAATTTGAGGTGCTTTTGACAAACATGTTTCTTCATAGGAGAGAATCTTATACTGTGTGTTCGTTGATTGACTTTTTTCTTTTAATTATTTTTTAGTTATACATTATTCTTTTGGCTGTTGGAAGTATATTTCTTGTAAGGTTTAACTGGATTTGTGTTTATATTTATATATATATATATTTGAGTTTCCTTCAATCCAAATAAAGTGAATAAAAGAAAATATAAAATAAATTTAAAATGATTTAAAAATTCCGACGCATTATCTGTCGGTGAATTATTTAAATAAATATTTCAAAAAGTAGATCACCGACACATGTGGGTCGGTGATGTTGTCGGGATCTCCGACTCAAGTCACCTACTAAAGTTAGTCGGAATTTCCGACACATAATGCCGACTACAATTTGTCTCGGTGAATTTTTTGTGTCGGTAAAAATTTCTCGCAACTGCTTACCTACGAGGTCAACACCGACACATGAGTATCTGTCGGAATTCCGTCGGTGATAGCATTTTTTCTTGTAGTGGTCATTTTCAAAAAACCGAAAAAATGGTTAGTTGACGAATTTAATTTAATGGACTGGTTAATCGACCATGTATATCCAATGAAAATATGATAAAACATATTTAATATGAGTTAATTTTGTGGTATGTCTTAGTGAGAGGGTTTTTCGTCTCTCCCTAGTGAGAGTTTATTCTTATTGTCCATGTTCATCTTCGTCCACTTTCACTCCCTTCTCTTCTCTCTACCTCCTTTCTCTGCTCTTTCTTTCTGTTCTTGTCTGTTAAAAAATGGAAGACAGTATGACCAATTTACATATTAATGACGATGAATTTGATGGTATTGATCTTGGTTTGAATCCTTCTGATGAGCTGTGGTGGATAAGGGTTTGTGCCTCGTAGGTCAATTTGTCACTGACAAAATGGTGAATTTCATGGCTATGAAAAACAAGATGGCTAATCTGTAGAGGTCAAGGCATGGTATTGTTATTCAGGAAATTTCAGCCAATCTCTGTTATTTTCAATTTTTTCACGAAGTGGATAAAGATCATGTTCTAGCAGGAGGCTTATGGTCCTTTAACAATCAAAAGTTAATCATGCGTGAATGGAAGCAAGGATTGGATCTAGAGAAAGTGGACTTGGATTTCATGGAAATTTGGATGCAAATTTACGATATGCCTATTAGTGCTATGTTCGAGCATCTGGGTAAACAAATAACAAACTTGATTGACATATTGGTTGAGTATGATCTGAATAACAATAATGGACTTCAAAGATAGTTCACGTGTATTAAGGTTAGGTTAGGGTTGATGTGAGAAAACCCTTAAAATGAGTTAAGAAGATTAGAATGTCTCAGGATGATTGGTCCTTTCTCTCTTCAAGTATGAGCATCTAGGCATGTTCTGTTACTTGTTGTGTGGTATGTTAGGTCATTTAGAGCGGTTCTGCGAAAAATTATTATACCACGGTCCATTGAACTAAAGAGGGAATGAGGGGTGTGGTTCAAAGGTTCGACAAGGAGGGGCGGTGATCACAACAGTTCTAAGTGGCTAAGGGAAGCGAGCGATGGTGGTGGTGATAGACAGTGGCGGAGCCATAGTTCAAAGTTCGGAGGGGCTCCATTGCATGAACATTTTTTTTCTTAATAACGACTTAAGGCTTTGATTCATAGTATCAAATCAAAATTTTCAAATTTTTTATAATATAAGGGTAAATTTGATCATAGTTGGAAACATTAAGGTACAAAACAACTGAGATTCAATATAGAGTAAGGATAAGGTGCAAAAATACTCTAATGTTTACATCTAAGAATAATTTTACACCTAACGTCTAAAATTGTGTAATTTTACCCTTAACATTGGCAGCTAAGAGAGAGTGAGATTCAAACATATGACCAATTGGATGTAAAGATTCATTTAATTATCACTACAACCAACTATGCAAACTTAGTTTTATGTCATATAATCACATTCTACATTATAAGTATTAATTTAAACTATTTTGGGGGGGCTGTTCGGGACTGAACCATTGTTCGTCAAGGGTGTTCCGGAGGGTCGGGAGACCCTCCCTACCCCCTAGTTCCACCCCTGGTGATAGACCTTTAGGGCTTGATTGGATGAAGGGTAGGGAATGGTAAATAAAGGAAGGGTAGGGAATGGTAGGGAAGGGGAAAGAAGGGTAATTTCTAACCCTTCCAAACCCACCAAATTGGGAGGTTGAAAATTAGAGTGAAAAAACTCTTCCAAACCCTTACCTTTCTAATTTTTTTGGTGTTCCAAACATGAGTTTGTAGAAACCCTTACTAACCCTTCCCCCTTCTAAACAAGGGTTTCTATCAACCCTTACTAACCCTTTCCTTATGAACCCCTCCAAATCCCTCATCCAATCAAACCTTTAGGTAGCGAGAATCCAATTTTTGAAAACCCTAAAGTCTTGGATATCGGTTCTCATAATATCTCTATTCCAAATATACACGTATATAGGGGGGGAGAGAATATCTTGCATATTCCTGTTATTGCCCCTACCAATTCTACTTTGGCACGTGGAAAAACTTCTATGGGACCCGATTCTCCTAAGGATTATGTGGATGTTGTAATGATTAATAAAGAGGAGGGATAAGTACAAAAAAAAATGTATGTGGTATACCGGATTTGCAAATTCGGTCCTGTGTTTTTTTTTTTTTTTTGTAAACGGAGGTCTGTGGTACAAACCGTTAGCAAACAGAGGCTAAATTGACTAACGGTGTTAAAATTCAAATAGAAAAGAGTTAATTTGATCCTTATATTTATTTATTTTATAAATTAACCCCCCTAATTATCTAATTATCACAAATAAACCCCCTTTTGGAAGATGAACTCAAACCTAATCCCTCTCTTTTACAATTCTTACAATCCCTAAAGAAAACTGCAAAAGATCTACAGAACAATTCCATTTTCATCATCCAAAACCCCCAACCCGCCATTGAAGCTCTGTTAGACCTTCAAACTCAAAAACAAAGCATATTTTCTTCCTCCTCAAATCTTTCTCTCTTATTATCACGCCTAGAAACCCTAAAAAAACTCCAATAGCTATGGCCTCAAAGCCCTCCTCCGCCGCCAACTCATCAATTACAGAATCTACCAACTCGCATTCGAAATTGAAGCTGAAGTTCAAACCTTAATCGATCGAGAATGCATTCGGATTCTCGCGAACTTGAATCGAGAAACAGACACCGAGGATGAGAAATTGGAGGGACTGAGAGCTTTCGAGAACCGTTTGTTACAGGGTTTCGACAGCGAGTTTCAAGAACTGATTCTGAAATCAAAGGGGTTTCCGATTCTCGAAGCTTTAATCGCCGATTCAACTCGCTCAAATGAACTCCGAGAGCAATCGGCATTTTGTATCGTCGCTTTAGTCAGATTCAACAGAGATGTGTTTGTCGGATTGATTCTGATGGGATCGACTGTTGAATCTTTGATTTCAATGGCGTCTGAAGGTTCAATTCGAGCTCTCCATTCATTAATCAGATTAATCAAGATTCCACTAATCGACGAACTCGAACTACTCGGAGAAATCCCTAGAATCATCAATCTCTGTGACTCCTCCGAAGATCTGTCAATTCAGGTAGCCGCCATGGATTGTATCTGCGAGATTGCGTATTTTGCGAGAAAAGAAGTGATTGAAACCATGATAAGAGAGAATTTGATTGAGAAACTGATGGAGTTGCAGAGATCTGGAGATGGAGAAACTGAATAGACGAAGAAGCCATTTGCGAGCTGTGTGAGGAGATTTGGGGTGCAAATTGAAGTGGGAGAAGGGTTGAGTGATAATTAGATAATTAGATAAGTAGATAAGTAGGGGTTTATTTGTGATAATTAGATAATTAGGGGGGTTAATTTATAAAATAAATAAATATAAGGACCAAATTAACTCTTTTCTCTTTGAATTTTAACACCGTTAGTCAATTTAGCCTCTGTTTGCTAACGGTTTGTAACACAGACCTCCGTTTGTAAAAAAAAAAACCACAGGGCCGAGTTCGCAAATCCGGTATACCACAGGCATTTTTTTTGGGTAATTAATTTATTAGTCCCTATATTTTGACAAAACACACTGTTTAGTCCCTGTATTTTCAAAAACACACACTAACAGTACATGGGACGGCTGACTAAAGAGATTGTCAATCGGTTCATGCCTTTAGCATATGGGAAGATTTCTTTAACTTACTGAATATATATTAATGTTATGTTGATTTGAACTGATTGGTCATGTTTTTAGAAGTGATTGTGTATGTTTGATGTACTGTTTTGGAACCTAAAACTCATTGATTTAGGAAACTAGCCTGATTTAGTATATATATTGTTATGTGGGTTTGAACTGAACGATTACATATATGTATGATGTTTTGGGTGATGATGAAATGATTGGTATGAACTGATTGGTTAGATATAACTGTTTAGGAAGCTAGGACTCATAGACTTTATGTATGAATGATCATTAAGCATGTGGCTGATTAGGCATACTCTAAAGCTTTGAATGTTCATTGAGATTGGCACTGCTCTTACACCTATGAGTTATACTTCTAGAAGTGATTGAGTATGTGTATGTGTATGAAACATGTTTATGTTTGATGTTCTGTTAATGCTTATGTTTGAGGTGCCTAATGAGTATGTGTACGATTGTTCATTTGGGCATGTAGCTTATTAATCATGCATCAAGTATTAGAGGAACATTGTAAAAGGGTCATTAAGCATGTGGCTGATTAGGCATACTCTACAGCTTTGAATGTTCATTGAGATTGGCACTACTCTTACACCCATGAGTTATACTGCTAGAAGTGATTGAGTATGTGTATGTGTATGAAACATGTTTATGTTTGATGTTCTGTTGATGCTTATGTTTGAGGTGCCTAATGAGTATGTGTACGATTGTTCATTTGGGCATGTAGCTTATTAATCATGCATCAAGTATTAGAGGAACATTGTAAAAGGGTCATTAAGCATATGGCTGATTAGGCATACTCTAAAGCTTTGAATGTTCATTGAGATTGGCACTGCTCTTACACCTATGAGTTATACTGCTAGAAGTGATTGAGTATGTGTATGTGTATGAAACATGTTTATGTTTGATGTTCTGTTGATGCTTATGTTTGAGGTGCCTAATGAGTATGTGTACGATTGTTCATTTGGGCATGTAGCTTATTAATCATGCATCAAGTATTAGAGGAACATTGTAAAAGGGTCATTAAGCATGTGGCTGATTAGGCATACTCTAAAGCTTTGAATGTTCATTGAGATTGACACTACTCTTACACCTATGAGTTATACTGCTAGAAGTGATTGAGTATGTGTATGTGTATGAAACATGTTTATGTTTGATGTTCTGTTGATGCTTATGTTTGAGGTGCCTAATGAGTATGTGTACGAGGAACATTGTAAAAGGGTCATTGAGCATGTATGAAGCATGTACTAATATGGCTTGCAAATGATAAGATATATCCATACTCTTTTTGAAATTGAACATGACCTATGATGATAAGTAAGGAATAAGTTGTCTTGAATAAGTTGTCTTGAATAACTTGTTATAGCATGTTAGGCATACTCTTAAAGCTGAAAATGTTATGAACTCAACTGGCTCATTTTTATTTGAAATGATAAGTAAGGATTCTGAATGCAATTCGTTTATGAAGCATGTATTAAAGGGTAAATTTAGGCTAATTGCATGTACTGATATGGCTTGCAAATGATAAGATATATTTTGATTAGATAGAATATACATATACATACGAACTGAATAACAAGCTCTACATAAAGGGTTATGTATGTGCATTGGCCATACTCTTACTACAGTAAAACCTCTATAAATTAATAATGTTGGGACCATAAAATTTTATTAATTTATAGAGATTATTAATTTATTGAGTATAAAATTAGTGATATGGCTCAAGTCGAGACCAAAAGAAATTATTATTTTAAAGAGGTTATTAATTTATCAAGTATTAATTTATGAAGGTTTGACTGTATGTTCCTTTCCACTCGGTTTGATATCGTAACAACAACATTAAACATGGTGATAGGTCTATGATGCATTCAGCACAAACAGAGTCCCTTGTTTTGACAGCATCATAAACCTCATTACCAAGTTTAGAGTACCACGAGTACAACCCAAGTGGAAGGAGCATTGTAAAAGGGTCAGTTTAGTCTACTTGCACATACATACAAACTGAATAACAAAGCTCTACGTTATATTACAAAAGGGGGGATGAGTGTTGCCTTTCGGTTGTAATTGACAGTCCAAAGTTCCTTAGCTGTTTTGACTAGTGAAAGGAAATTTGGAATTGGAATGAGAACCACATTTGGATATCACATTGCCTTTCAATTCTCCTTTCACTTAGCCAAGACAGCTTAGGAGATTTGAACACCCTTCATATTCAGCACAAACAGAGTCCCTTGTGGTGACAGCATCATAACCCTCATTACCAAGTGGAAGGAGCATTATAAAAGGGTCAGTTTAGGAGCACAAAGCTCTACGTTATATATTACAAAAGGAAGGGAATTAAAGGTCCAAAGCTCCTTAACTATTTTGACTAAAGAAAGGAAATTTGGAATTGGAATGAGAACCACATTTGGAGCTCACATTGCCTTCCGATTCTCCTTTCTCTTAGCCAAGATAGTTTAGGAGATTTGGACACCCTCATATGCACTTTGCATACTCCTCAGTCCATATCCGGGCGATCCCCTCATACTCTTCCCTGTTGCTGCGGTATTGCTCAGCAACTGCTTCTTGCCTAGGAAATGGCTCCTCAGTGTGGGGCTGTAGAAATAGATCATATATGTGCCACAGACACTACAAAATGCATAGAATAATTAGAACAAAAATATGATGTTGTATGTTTATCAAATGAAATAGATAAATGGTTGCATTATACCGTGGCAGTGGAAAAGCGATGGTCATTAAGGATACGGGGAAGATGAATCGACCCATGAGTATCCATGTTAGGATGATATATCCTATTTCGGAACCAAAACTGAGAATAAGAGGAGAGCTCTATTAGTGTATGTTTCATATAGGGGATTATATCTTACTGATCTGAGTTAATATTACTCTTGCAGGTCTGTTTGGGAAATCCAGATGGTATCTGATTCTGATTTCAAATACACCCCTTTCATATGGGGTGTATTGGGGGCCTTTCATTCTGATCGACCATTGGAAGAAGTTACCATCAAGAGGACCTGTACGTTATCATCCAAGAAGAATCATTAGAAATACATAGAAGAAACCAGAAAGGGTTACAGAACAACTATGGATTGACATACGTACCATTGATGGCCAGAAGCCACTCTGGGTTCTCCATGTACAAGTTACCCAAGTCAGCAATTATTTCTCCTGGAGTTTCAACAAGGGGATCCATTATTGGTAAGTTTTCTGGCTGTTGAAGGTATGATTCTGAATTATGATGCATATATTTATAGTGATATGATTGTGGTAAGTGAAAGGCCGTGTTAGGGGAAGGGTCACGTAATTACTATTGAGTTTAGGGTTGTGTGTAATATTAATGACCTGCTTGGCTTTTGCAGATAGCAAAACCTTTGGGATTATAAGCCTAATTATTACTCCAAGATATGGATTGACGTTAGGCACAAATGTATTGGTTATTTTTTGGTGTTTTAATTCAGAAATGTATTGATATGGATTGACGTTAGGCACAAATGTAAACATATTATGAGTATCGGTCTCCAATAAAATTAAAACCATTGACATACAAAATTTCATCTTCATATTTTAGAATGTTTCTGTATTCAGGTATAAAAATCAGAAATTCAAACGAAGAAGAAGGCATAAAGTGACATTTTAATTTTTAAAAATGTCATCTAAACAGGCTATAACGTCAGAAATTATTATACGAACTGTCATCTAAACATGCTATAATGTCAGAAATTATTATACGAACTGTCATCTCAAATTGAATATGCCAATTTCCCACATGCTAACCTGGCGGTTTTAATTGTAAAATGTCATTTGATGACATTAAAGGTGACGACAGTAATAAATAAGCTGCATCGTAACAAGGGTAAAATGACAGTAAGAAAATAGACTAATGTCATGTGTGATGACGAAACATGACAGAACCTGACCGTCGTCTGAAGGTGCAATAGACGGCAGTGAGCCCCGTGACAGATTTATATCTCACGGGACGACGGTTTTTAACCGTCGTCTGAAGAGGGTTTTGGCGTAGTGAAAAATCAAAGAAAGGAAGAATAACAAGGAGAAAATAGAGAACCTGAGATTGAATCTCAAAACAGGAGGAAACAAAGAGATCGATGGAAACTTACCGTCGGTTAGGTCCGATGGAGCCGTAAAGGATAGTATCGCCATTGTCGTGGCTGTCGCCGTCATCCGCATGCGCTTGAAAACGAGAAGAACTAAGAAGAGAGTAGGAAGCCAACAGAGAGGGAGCATATCGGAATGGCCTAGGCAGGGAAGAGCTGTTGTTCCTTTTTGAAAGAGAAGATAAACAAAGAAAATGAGAAAGAAGAAGATAGATGTGGAGGCTGTTGTACAAAATGAGGTAAAATAACCCTAAAAAATCCAAATTTTGTATCACCATGATCCATGGGATTTTGCAAACTTATTTCACCCCCGTCTCTTCTTCTAATGGGCTTGGTAAATATTTCCTATTTATTTGCTTTACTTTCATTTTATAGCCTATTTTATTTTCTTTTAACTCGATTCAATTTTTTTGGTAGGAAAGGAAAGAAAAAAAAACAAACAAAGCCGCCTAACCTGGGATCAGCCTGGGAAAGCTGACCCCCACCAAATCATCCAAAATCAGGGATGAAATGAACAACGGAGGAGAAGAAAATGTTGAGAGGCCCAACATCCTTGTATGACCTTCAACTGCGAGACGGTCCGCTACCCGATTTTGCTCCCTATAAATATGGCCGAAGCTAAGATGATCAAAGGAGGAGCAAATCCTTCTAATTCCTTTGATTAAATTTTGGCTATTTAAGCAAATAGCATTATTCTCCGAGATCATCTTGACCGCTTCAAGGTTATCAGATTCCACCAGAAGCTTCTTCACCCCCAAATTTTTAGCTAGCCTAAGGCCAGAAAAAATCCTCCAAAGCTCTGCAGAAAAGGACGAACCCATACCCAAATTCTGAGAGAAAACAGAAACCCAACCACCACCTTCATCTCTCAGAACTCCTCCTGCGGCAATTCTCCCGTCCTTTAGACAAGAGTCATCAGTGTTAAGCTTAACCATACCTTCACTAGGCCTACACCAACCTAAAAGATGGACCTCTTTCATTTGAATAGCCTTTGCCAAAGGATCCTCAACAAAGCTATCAACCAAGGTGTAAATCTTTTTGGAAAAGAAATAAAAAACATTAGGCAAAACAACCTTTTCTCCTCCAAAAATCTCTTCATTTCTCCATTTCCAAATCTGATGGCAAACCACCACAAATAAGAGAACTCCATGCTTCAAATCAGCCAAAAGTTTCCCATTAATCCCATCCACAAACTAGTCAAGCTCAAAGTGGGATAAAAACGTAGACAACACCTTAATAGGGAGAACTTTCCTCCAAACCTCTTTACTTTTTGCACAATCTCTGAGAGCATGGCACAAAGTTTCTTCATGACCTCTGCATCTGCCACAAGCTCCAGACTCCACCAAATGCCTCCTTTTCCTATCAGAATTAGTAAGCAATCTATTTTTAACCCCTAGCCACAGGAAGCATCTAATACGGTAAGGCACTTTTAAGGCCCAAATCGTCTTCCACACCTCAGGATGCGAAGTATCCACCTCCTGAAAGAAAGCCTGAAAAGCCGATTTACAGGAAAAAGCCCCGTTGTTCATCAACGACCAACAGTAACTATCTCTGTCTTCCTCCTTGCTACTAATCTGAACTCCTCTAATTCTCAGGAGCGATTCCATACTGAGGTAAGAATCAAACTTAGACCAAATCCACTCCCCCTCAGAATCCACCACATCTGATAAAGGTTTTTTACCAATCCAAGTATCCTTCCAGAAGCTAATAAAATTGCCATTACCCACATTCCACCCAATCCCTGAGCAAAACTCAGCAAAAACATCACTAAGGCCTTTCCAAAAACATCACTAAGGCCTTTGGACCCCCCAAAAACCTTATCTTTTCTATATTTACCGCATAATAATTGAACCCAAAGAGCAGAAGGAAGATGCCACATACGCCACAGAAGCTTCATTAATAAAACTTTAACTCGATTCAATTAGTTAGTTAATTTAATTTTCAAGACTAATTAACTTAACTCAAATATATATGGGTTTAAGTTGTTTTGTGAATTTAAATTATTATTTTGTAGTTTTATTTGATTAATTTTTATTTGCTCACATATAATTTTCGGGTGAATTTAAGTAAAGTAGTTGTAATGTTAAATTTAACCCCCTCATTTTATAATCATCATTTATTTCTTTGATCTAGTCTTTTATATGACACGGCATATTTCGTTAAGTTTAATAATGATTTTATTTTATAAATTTGTGTACACATAATTCGTTTAATTCGTTAAATAAAAACAAAGAGTATAAATGTATCGTGCATATGCGATATGCACGATTTCAAAAATAATTAACTCGAGATCTTATCTTGAATCAATAAGAAATAAAACAAATTAATTCGAATCGATGTGAAAACGTCATTCGAACTCATAACTAAATTAATTCGGATCGATGTGAAAACGTCATTCGAATTCATAACTAAATTAATTCGGATCGATGTGAAAACGTCATTCGAATTCGTAAACCAAATTAATTCGGATTGATGTGAAAATGTCATTCGAATTTATAAACCAAGTTAATTCAAATTGATGTGAAAACGTCATTTGAATTTATAAATTAAATTAATTCGAATTGATGTGAAAACGTCATTCGAATTCATAAACCAAGTTAATTCTAATCGATGTGAAAACGTCATTAGAATTCAATACTAAACCCAATAAACCCCCGAGTACCTGACCTATATCGACAATTCAAAGCAAAGCAATATCCAACACGTAATATCACAATAGTACCGATACGTCGGGCGGGGTAGGGTGAGATCATATCTCTTCCCTACACGTAACCGAAAAAACGAACCTTTGAATCTATCCGAAGACCATCCTTGTCAAAACCAAACCATACAGAGTCAATCCAAACAGATAGGGCGACCAATCACGCCCGCACACGTATCCCCAAGTGATGATTGGTGGCGACTCGAAACCTAAAACACGAGAAAGGCAGATCGAGCCGGCCACGCACCCCGACCTGCGAAAAAACCGGAAGCCAGGGTGCGACATACACAATAGTAAAAAAATAAAAAAAAATAAACCCGTGCAAAGCACGGATCTAAAACTAGTATAATAATATAGATAAAGAATCAATGACTAAAAATGAAAAAGAAACTTAGAATGATAATCATGACAAAACATGATTTATAATTGAAATAAATTTCGTTGCAGGTATAATGTTTCAATACCTCTTTATAACTTCAATAGACAACTATTGTGTGAAATTTTATATCTATTCGCATAAAAAATACATAAAAACAAAAACTTCAATCCATATAAGTTTCTCAGGTTCTGAATTTGGAAAATTAATCTAACTCCAATTAAACCTAACAGTTGAGTTCATATAAAACCGAAAATCCAAATTTTAGTTAGAGTTAACAATCGAATGGATTGCACCTAGCAACTTATGCTAAAAAAGAATGAAAATACAAAATCTTTATTTAGTCATTTTGAAAAAAGAAAAATAAAAAAAAAACATAGATAAGGCAATGAGCGAGATGTATGAAACAACGCAATTAAGAATAAAATAACTACTACATATGAAAAAATCGAATAATTACCTTCAGAAACATAACGATTTTCTGTAATTTTTGACACATTTGTTTTTCCCGATTTCAGTTGTCAATGCCTCTTTTATTTCCATCAGATTTCTTCAATCGGAGATATCAAAATCTAAATTCTTTAAATTCTTAAAGAAAATGCTATTAATACAGTTTATCAATGGAAACCGTTCCTAAATAAATCTTAATCTCTTGATGAAGAGAACAAAATTATAAAACTATATTATTTGAAGTAACAACAAAATTATAAGATTAAGAACAAAACTAATACATAATCAAAATTAAAAATGGATGATCTCTTTGATTTTCAGTGCCCAATGAATATAATGATGGAATATTATATATCATGATTTATATATAGGTTTATTTGTGACTTTTGGATTTCATTCGGTTTATGTTTTTTCATCTTCCTGGAACTCTTACTTTCTTTTATTACTTTAATTAATGGGCTAGTAATTGACAATAAATAATGTGTTAATATAATATTCATGATACAGAGATAATTAAAACTCATTTATTCTCTTTGCTCATACGATGCCAACTAAGCTAAAAAGCCTCTAAAACACTTCTTGTAAATTCTCTATGCTTCCATTATTATATATAGTATAGATAGATAAGCACATAGTAAAAACACATCAGTCCGAAAACTCGATATAAAAATCGACATTAATCCAAATAAATGTTCGATGCCTTACCTTTTCTTCTGTGTAATTTTGGAGATCATAAAACAATTGTGTCTGTCTTAAGAACGTTAGATGTGATTAACCAAAGAACAAACCGAACACAGAAAAACATATAAACAATAAAACTATAAATTAAAGGAAAGAGTTAGACAAATCTGAGACATGTATTAGCAGTTTCCTTAAGACAGATATCGTCGCTATTAACGACCGTCTCCCAGGATACAATAGATTATGCAAGCGAACTCAAACCGCGAGTAGTTTTGTTACACCGGAGTAGGAATACAAGAACATTATGAACAGACAAAGAGTTTTTTCAACCACATTTTCAATAGTTGTTTCAACAACTTATGAATTTGACAATTCATTCTATATAAATAGAACTCAAAAGGATATGTCTTTTCACGAACGAACACGAGTGTACACGACTATTCACATACGAACACGACTGTTCACGAGGATACTACTGTTTATGAAAAAAAGTGTTTGTTTTTTTTTTGAGAAATAAAAAAAAGTGTTTATTGGTATTTAAATTAATATATAATTTTATTCAAAATTTTCCAATAGTAAATTAACACGATTATAACATATAAATTTTTATATCGAATTAGAATTAATTTATTTTAATACTGATCGAAAATTAACACGATAATGCCATATATTTTTTTGGAAATGCAAAGGGATTTGATTAATGAATATCTGCATCAATAGCGTTACATAAAAATGAGGGAGGGTGACAAAACCAGGCCCCTTGATCAGACTCAGAATTAGCCGCTCTAGCTAGAACATGAGCAACATTATTCGCTGACCTACGAATAAAACTGATTCTACATCTTCCAATGTCGTTTATTAACGACTTACAATCTCCAACAATTAAACCAAAGAGAGAAGAGGGACAAGAACTATTAATGATAGCCGAGACAAGCAGCTGCGAGTCCGACGCAATCTGCACCTCTGACCATCCCTGCTCTTTAATCCATTGTAACGCGATATGACATGCAGTTGCCTCCATAAGCAGTGGATCCCGTGGCCCGCTTACTGCACTGTTATACGCTGCTATAAAATTGCCCAGGCCTCCTCTTGTCACCATGCCGATGCCCACCAGGTTCCCATTCCTGAGCAGTGCAGCATCCACATTTACTTTGATGGAGTCCATTTGTGGAGGGGACCAGCGAGCTAAGGGAGAGATGGCGGTGTAAGTGTGGGTCTGATTGTAACCCCCTCACTTGGATCACATGATATCTCACACAATATCAGTTATAGACATGCTTTCAATTCTCAATCATATAAACTTCAATCTCATATAAACGTTACATATTATACATAAGAGAAAGCATTTACAAGTTACAATACACTTTTAAGTCATTATCCTGCATAGAGGATTTACAAAACAAAAGTACATCACAAGACTCCAAAATGCCTAGATGAGAATGGACTGACACTGCTGGTGCGACCTTAAGCAAGAAGAACTCCACCTAACCTGTAAAATCTGTTGGCAAGGGGTGAGCTGCCTACTCAATAAACATATTACGCATATATGTATATAAAGTAATGTAAAGAGCACAAATCAAAATATATCATCAGTACCAAGTTAGAATTTATTCATTTGTTTCACTTATTATAGTAATACTTATTTTAGAAAGGCCTTGCTATACTTAGAAAATATATATAAAATGGTCCTTGGGCCCAATCTGTATTCCGGCTCACTAAATTCGGAAGACAATCATCTGTGCTACAGAGGAGTTACACTGAACTCACATACTCATATATCTCAACACATGTGCTTCCGGCTCACAATATTCGGATAGCACTCTCAACTTGGACCATTTCACATATCCATCTAAGCAAGCTCATATTCATTTATAATGTATACCCATATATGAAGTTTGGATATGTTATACCCATATATGTATAGTTTCAGTAGGTTCAAGAAACAGGACATTTGGATTCATATAGAGAAAGTTATGTCAGAATGTGTGCAAGTAGGTCATGTGATGATCTAAGACAAAAGGATTAGATTGCATGAACTTTGTGGAGTTAGTGTCTTGTAAATCATATAGCATTCATTAGTTTATATTTTCATTAAGTTTATGTTTGGGGATGTTACACTGATCCTGTCTTTGCGCATGCTGCCATTTAGACCGTAGAGTCGTGGCATTGCTGAATAGGATTGTTGCTGGAGTCGAACAGCGGATCCAAATCCGATTGTTACGTTCAGTCCAGAGAACCCAACACAGCATACCAGCAATCTCTAAGTCCTTGCTGCTATTTCGTACCAGATACTGCCAAATTCAGCAAGAGTTGAAAAGGAGGGGCTAAGGTCACTCGTGGATGAAAATAGCCAAAGTTGACGGGCCTTAGTGCAGTGAACCATGACATGGTATACGTCCTCCTTCTCACGACCGCACCATTGACAGGATTCATCAACCGGAACTCTACGAGAATAAAGCGCTGACAGAGTCGGTAGACACTCGGAGTGAGCACGCCATAATAGATTCTTCACTTTAGGAGGGACCGTAAGGCTCCACACCGACTGCCACAGCTCGGTTGTCTGCAGATCATTAGGCTGAGGTCCATCTAGACTCAGTCGTGCATATCCAGACTTCACACTATATTTTTTGGAACGCTCCCCCAACCAGTACCACTCATCCTTAACATTCCGTATGGTAACCGGCACCTGCTTAATAAGTTTGCTATCTCGTTCAATAAATATATCCGCTAGCACTTCTTCATCCCAGCCAATTAGCTTAGTACAACGAAAGCTTGCTACATTTGCTCCAGCCAACTGTGCGACTGTGGGTGTTTCAATATATGGATTTGCCTTGTCTGGGAGCCATGGATCTGCCCAGATATTTGTATCCTCCCCGTCTCCAATTAGCTGTCTAGTTCCAAACATGACTAAATGCTTCGCAGCCAATATGCTGCGCCAAATGTAGCTTGGGTTATTACAAATTGAAGCATCCCTGAAGTCCGAGTGAGGATAGTATCGAGCTTTAAATACTCTAGCTACCAGTGACGTGGGATTGGTCAGAAGTTGCCCGCCTTGTTTAGTTAGTAGTGCAAGGTTAAACTCGTGCAGCTTTTTGAACCCCATACCGCCAAACTTCTTTGGCACGCAGAGCCTATCCCAAGATTTCCAGTCAATACCCTTACTGTCAGCGCTAGACGTGCCCCACCAGAATGAGTTCATCATCTTCTCCAAATCTGAACACAGCATCTCAGGGATAAAAAACAAGCTCATAGCATACGACAGCAAGGATTGTAATACAGACTTGATCATGACCTCCTTGCCTGCTCTAGAGAGAAATTTAGCCTTCCAGCTATTCACC